>NC_056739.1:1019879092-1020126592 GCF_019279795.1 Protopterus annectens | reverse complement strand
TTAATGGATTACCACCTATGTGGTAATTAGGGGTTACCTTGTTTTTCCCAAAGGGTATGACTATACATTTTTTGGCATTTAGCTTAAGGCCATGGCTCTGGCACCAGTTATCCATTTCTATGAGACCTCTCTGGAGGATGTCTGTGTCTGATGGAGTGTCAATTATGGTGCCCAGTTTGCAGTCATCTGCAAATTTTGTCAGCCACAATCCCCTATGTTTGCCTGCACTTCAGAAAAATAAATGCGAACAAAAGGGGCCCAGGACTGAGCCCTGTGGGACACCGCTCATGACCGGCTTAGAGTCTGACATGGCACCAGCAACTCTAACCCTGTGTGTTCTGTCCTTGAGCCAGTTTGTAACCCATCTTGTGACATATGGGTTTACATCTAAGCTGGTGAGCTTTTCTATGATGCCCGAGTGGGGTATTGTGTCGAACGCTTTTGCTAGGTCAAGGTAGGCTGTGTGAACTGCCTTACCCTCATCAATGGCCTTAGTGACTGTTTCGAAAAAGTCAACCAAGTTCAAGAGGCAGGATCTGCCCTTGACAAAGCCAAATTGGGTAGGATCCATTGTCTGTAGGTCCCCAATGTCTTTATTTATGAGTTCCATTATGATCCTCTCCGTAGCTTTGCAGACAAGGCTCGTCAAGCTTATGGGGTGGTAATTTCCAGGGTCCGTAGAAGCACCGCCTTTGTGGAGTGGGACCACAGTTCTCGTACGCCATTCTTTGGGTACGTATCCTGTAGTAAGGCTAAGATTAAACAGCAGCCTTATGTGTGGGTTTAGTTCCTCATTGAGTTCGTGTAGCACACAGCCGGGGACACCGTCCGGTCCCATTGATGCTGTGTTTTTTGCTTTAGAGAGAGCAGCTCTCACCTGGGCATCTGAGATGTTTGGGAGGCTAGACTCTGGTGGGATAGATATTTCTCCTTTTGGGGAGAAATTTGCACTGATCCTGTCTGCCAGTATGTTGGCAATGTCTGTGGGTTCAGTGATTTTTTTTATCATTTTGGACTAATTCTGAGCATATCTGGGAGTTTCCACCCAGGTTTCTAACATAGCTAAAGAAGGCCTTATGATTGTCTTTTGTGTCATTAGCGATTTTTCTCTCAAAGTTGGCCTTGGATGATTTTATGAGTGATCGTAGTTTTTGCTAGTATTGATCAGAGATGCCTTCCCTTTTAGGGATTTTGCTCTGTCATGTAGTAGCCTTCTCCTCTTGTTGTAGAGTTTGTTTATGGCTGGGGTCCACCAGACTGGGTGCCTGCCTTTGGTGGAAAGGGTCTTGATTTTATTAGGGATTGCTTGATCCATACATTCCTGGAGGTGCTCGTAGAAGGCATTTGTAAGGGTTTCAGCAGCGTGGGTTGTGGTTTCCACTGGCTCGGGGGCCTTGAAGGATACCACTCCAGTCTTAAGAAGTGTGAAGTTTGCTTTTATGAAGTTCTTCACTGTGGTCTTTTTTGCTGGGGGTGGGGGCGGGATGTGGATCTCCAATGAGATTAATTTATGGTCTGATCTCACCAATGAGGGATATACTTCCGGTGTGGAGCATTTTGTCCCCATGTTTGTGATGATCAGGTGTAGTATATTTTCTCTTGTGGGAATGGTGACTAGTTGTTCCATAGCATTTGAGTTTATGAACTCCAGGAACCTTTGGGCTAGGGTGTTGGGGCTTGAGTAATGTTCCCTGTCTATGTTTGGGTAGTTGAAGTCACCCAATATGATGGTGTTTGGAGAGACATTCATACTCTCCAGTGTCTTCAGGAAGGCTGTGTGGGTTTCCTGAGTTTGAGAAGGTGGTCTGTAGCATGCTACAAACTGTAGGGCAGTTTTACCTATGGTGAATTGCACCTGGATGGTCTCCGATGCTTCGTGCGTTGCCACTAACCTGGAGGTGTGGGTATCCTTTATGAATATGGATACTCCCCCTCCTTTTGTGGTTGGGTCTGGATTTTGCGGGCGGAACGCATGATATGAGGTATAACCTGATAGTGCTGGGGTGCTCTCAGGAGCCTTGAACCAGGTTTCAGTCACAGCACAGACATCGATGTTCTCCATACTGAGGAGGGCTTCGAGGCATGCATCTTGAGGTTTAGACTTCTGGCATTGAGCAGTATTACCCTTAGTTTTTCTCCATTTTTGTTTTCTAGGGCGGTAGGTTTATCATTTGAGCCTTGCCTAAAAAAGGCACTATGGGGTGGCAAGAGCCTTTGCCAATATCCGGAAGCCCAGGGTGACAGGTGCAAGCCGTCCCTTGAAGCAGTGTGGCTTGTCAAGCATGTCATCCCAGGCAGACAGACATTGGATCCCCTTAGAATGACACCAGTAATTAAGCCAATTATTAAAGCTGATCATTTTGTCTCTGTATTGTGGCATCATTCTTGGTGAGGGTAGGATACTGCTCAGGGTCAGGGTCATACCGGCCTGGGCTACATAATCTGAGAGCTCCTCTGTCTCTTTTCATGTAGTCCAGGGAGGTACGTCTCAGGTCATTCACACCGGCATGGACAATGACTGAGTCATACTTGTACTTGCTGTGGAGTGACCTGAGTGCTTGTGTTATGTGGCGGATTCTAGCGCCTGACAGGCAGCTTACTGCAATCTTTTCCTTGTTCAGTCTGGTGAGTGGGACGTCAGTGTGTCTGACTATGGAGTCACCTATAACAAGTGTGTCTGGCATTGTGTTTGGCCTTAAGGGCTGTGACTGTTTAGCACACTGACTTTGAGAACTATGTGTTGCATGTCTTATGTCTTGAGGTGGCAGTTGCTTGGGTGTCTGCTTTGGAGGCCTCTGTAGTTTTGGTAGATTTTTGATCAGTGCCTCCGAGTATGTCTTTGTGTGTTTATGTGTTTGTTTTGCAGTTGTGATAGTTCTATGTGAAACTGGGTTTGTGGTGTGCATGGTTTCCTTCTCCTCCTGTCTGGTCTTGCCAGTCCTGAGTTGAGAGAGCTCAGCCTCCAGTTTGGCTATATAGTTGCATCTCTCACATGTATTTGTGTTTTGTGGGAAAAGGAGTGGGTTGTCTGTACATGAGGCAATTGTAACATTGCCTCAAGATGCCCAGATTCACCAGCTGAAAAGGAGAGGATGCTAGCAACTGACCCTTCGACATGCTAGAAAAAGTGAAAAAGTTTGCTGTGTAACTGAGTCAGAAGGGACCTATAGGGAAATGGGTACTCAAGGGGATTCTAGGCTAATGTAGTACTTTGCTTAGTATATAAGTACTTTACCTATATAAAAATGCTTTAGGAGCAAGTGCTGAGCTTTTGAGATAGAGAATAGACTGTTTAGATTGCAAGTAAAGAAGTTCTAAGGGAAAAATTGAAGAGCAGACTTTACGGAGCCAGAAATAGTTTAACCTTGTATAACCGGCGCTGCCCGATGGTGTTCTATGGGCAACTCCACGCTAAATCATGCAAAAGCGCGATAAAGCGGGCTTTATAGCAGGGGGTTGAAAAGAGCTAGGAATTGACCCAAAATGGCCAATAGACTACAAGTTTCTGGCTGGAACCACTGCTCTAGGGACAAATAGGCTGCTCAGTGCTCCCCACTCCCACTGGTGAACAAAGAAGCTTCCCTTTATCCAAATAAGGATATGGAATAGCACAGGAACCATGCCAAAGCCCAGAGATCAGCAAACTCTGAAGACTGGACTATTCTAGTTCAGTAAGGCGGGAAAACAAGATTTTTTTTTTTTTTGCAGAAAACAGAGGAAAAACAGACAGTAAATGCTATAAATGCTTTTAAACGGCTAGCGCACTTCAGTGTGTTAGCCTACAGGTAAAATTAAGCAACAAATAACTTTTTTAAAAGTGCAAAACAGTTAATCAACACAAAAACAGTTTAAATAGAATGCAGAGCTGTATAAACAGGCGAAAATGCAGTCGCTAAGGTGCTGTAATCAAAAAGCCAGAAAAAAATGCTTAAATCAGGAAAAAGTCACTCTTTTGCTCTCTGCTGCTTGTATGTATTCTAAATAATAGGATTTGAGGCTAGAGAGTTTGAAACTATCAAGGTGGCATTAATAGTGTTGGCAAAAGTCTTGGATATTGTTAAGCTGCACATGGAATGCATTGAAAATTGGATGGCTGCCAATCAAGTCATCACCTAATGAATCAGTAGCAGACACTTTGTTGGGAACTAAGTAGACATAACGCTGGGACTCATGAATGTAACAGTGATACTGAAGACCTTTCCTAATGAGTGCACATTGGAAGGATATGCACTGAGTGCAACACCTAATCCAAGATAAAACCCTGTAGAATGCTACATGTGACAGGATTAAAAGATAAAGAATTTATCCCAGGCATTCAGTTGAATACGTCCTTGAAAGGCAGGAAAATTCCAGGACAGTACCCATAGCTCCACAGTACAAGGGCGTTGGAACCATATGGTATGGGGGAGGGAGCATCACCACAGTTTTACTGCTGCAAAACCATCTTGTCTCTTGAAAACAATTTAATGGCTAGCCTGATCCAGCAGTAAGCGACATAGGCAATTACCTATGGATACTCTGGCCATGAAGCTTCAACAATTAATGGACCCATATGTGCATCGCCGCTGCAGATTTAAACACAGTCCACATTTAAGCGTGGAATTTAAACTTCCGTTTCTGGAGGTAAGTGTGTGATGCCTGCCTCATCACATCAGCTCTTAAGGAGAGAGTGTTAGGAGAGTGTGTTTCATGTACATCTTTTAAGGAAAGTTTTCTGCTCACATATGCTGCCCACCGATACTTCCAAGTAAGGAGGCTTTTGTTGCCCAAGTGTTGTTGCTGGTTCGTGTTTTCTGCTCACATATGCTGCTCAGTTGTTTTGTTGCATTTTCTGCTCACATGTGCTGCTTGTGTATGTGTAAAGTAAAATGCTCCAGTTAGGTATACCTGGTGGTCAGTGTTACTTAGGCTCAGACCCTGTGAAACACAAGCCTGAATTCTCTAACCATACCACTACTTGTGATTCAAGGAGTTGAGTCCATATTTCTCAACTGTCCAGATTTTCCCAGAATATTTGGCTCATACTTTTGGTCTGTTCCTCTTAAAATGTGTGGTTTTCTGGCAAATCAGTGAGAACTGAATTCGCTGAATAATGATAGCCCTTTAAGTTTCAGTCTTCCTATCTTTCAGGAAACACAGCACTTTATTTTAGCAGCTTTCTAAGATTATACAAGCAATGTTTAAATGTGCCCCCTCAAATAAATTTTTGCTTTTTCCAGATTTCTTGTGCTCCAAAGTTGAGAGATTTAGTTGTGTCAACTGCATTTTACAAGGAGCTAAGAGCTTCAGGGGAAGAAAAGTTTAGTGCTGCTTATGCCAAGTCTGTTTGCATTGTTAGTAGCACAACAGGTAGTATACTTGCTTTTGATGCAGAAGGCTGTGGGTTCTATTCCCACAGTATGCAGATGGATAGCCTATACTGTACTGTATTGTACTTTAAAGGGAGTGGATGCTGCAGTCCTGTGAATGTCCTCCTTTGGAGGAGTTACCTAGTAACTATTATAGCAATAACCCACGCCTGGGTGTGGGTAATGCTGGATTTACCCACGGTTGGTGTGGTTTGGTCACGAGGGCGAAGCCCGAGTGGCCAAACAAAGCCAACCGTGGGTAAATCCAGTATTACCCACACCCAGAAGTGGGTTATTGCTATTATACAATGACATTATTTAAGAAAAAAACTAATTACTTTTCTTAAATAATGGCATTGTATAATGCCTCTTTGCTGCCCTTCCACAGCTGTCTGGTATTCTGATGTACTGTGCATGCGTATGCCTACGCTGTACATCAGAGCTGTGGGCAAAAGCAACAGAGAAAGCAAGATCTCCGTTGCTTATGTCAAAACTGTCTTGCTATGTTAAATGGGTTTAACATAGCAAGACAGCTTTAATAAAAGCAACAGAGAATCTCTGTTGCTATTTTTAAAGCTGTCTCGCTATGTTAAACCCATTTAACATAGCAGGACAGTTTTGAAAAAAGCAACAGAGAAAGCAAGATCTCCGTTGCTTTTTACACACTGTCTCGCTATGTTAAACTCGTTTAACATAGTGAGACAGTGTGAAGCAACGGAGATCTTATGCTTCTCCTGCTGTAAAAAGAGTTATAGTAATGGAAAAAGTCTGGGCGACCGGACCTTTTTCCATTACTATAACTCCGATTTACAACGTGCACATTTTTGAATATTAATGGGGGGGGGGGGGTCATTGTATAATATCAGTTTGCCATCCATTCCCCATTGCAATATTACTAGCTTATCATTTTTTAATGTAACATAGGCAATTTATTCTTCAATGGCAGCAGGCACTTCATTTGTAGATGAAACAATGATATATAAAGTTGTTTGCTAGCAGCAACCTCTTCCTTAGTTACAGGTCCCTTTAACATGGAATTATTTAGATGACTTTTAACTTCTGCAGAGATTTTATGCATGGTGGTGCAGCGGTAGCATTGTTGCCTCACAGCAAGAGGATCTCCCGTTCGATTCTCGGCTGGAGTGCGGGGAGTGCCTTCCATGTGAAGTCTGCATGCCCTCCCTGCGGTTGGGTGGCGTTCGAAAGACATGCATAAATGGGTGTTCCTTCGTTGAAGGTTGGACTTCAAGCTGGCACCTCGGTGTTCGTGAAAATCTACTGCCAATCATTAGCGGACCGGAGTTCCGCTGTGGCGACCCCTAACCGGGAAAAGTCGAAAGACAAACAACAACTGATATTGGTGGATTGTAATGACAGAAGTTTGAGTGGCCTTTCATGGTTGAAATTTTCTAAAATGGGTAGTTTTGTCATTACTGGTTCATGCATTTTTTTTCATTGCTTACTAGAAGACTGTTCAAAACTACAAATTTAAAACACATTCTAACAAGTGGTGCTGTATTATACAAGGAATATAATTTAATACAATCAGGAAGGTGAATCAAAGATCCCTTACATGTATTTATGGCCCTAAAAATGTGTAAGGAGCTTATGGTTTGAAAACAACCCAGAGGTAAGCTTAGTCCTCCACTGGCCAGATGCAAAATGAATGTGGGTTTTCATGCCATTTCAATGAATGTGAGTTTCAAGGGCAGAGAAATTTACTGCTCATGCTAAGTCTGTTTTCATTGTGAGACTGTATTGTTTGTTTAGGAAATGGCTCAGTGTTTGTACTATTTTATTTCAATTTCTGTAATCAGTGTAGAAGTGAATAAGAAAACAGTATGCATGCTGTCAGGTTTGAACAGTGTTTATGTTAACTGAGGAGAAATCACCAAGTAATGGAACACTGGAGTGGCTGGGGAGGGGGCTGCTGCTGGAGCCATAGGGGGTTTGGAGCAGGGCCCAATCTACTACCCTACCCCATTTAACCATGATCCAGCTCTGCTATTTTGCACTGTTATTTACTTTAAATGATCAGAAGTTGGAATGAAACAACGAAGTGTCAGTTGTAAAAAAGTAAGCACTTTCGTTCTGTGTTTGACAATAAAGGAAAAGTGCTTATTTTTTTACAACTGACACTTTGTTGTTTCATTCTAACTTCTGATAGTTTATGGTTTTCACTGTTATTTAATAATTAATAATAATTATTAACAGTCATATTGTTGAACATATCACTGCAGTTCTGTGGATTGTGCACCTCAACTGAAACGGCAGCAGCCCACCCAGTTAATTCTGGGCAGTCATTTATGAAGTAACAACAGTATTAATGACAAGATGTTGATAAAATAAGACTTAATGCAGGCAAGAAAGTGGAATAACTTTGCTGTTACTGTGTTTTCAGAAGTTAATACAGTTTCATCCTTCCCTTAAGTTATTTTTTTCATTAATGCAAGTTGACCCTAGTTTAGTCATGCCAGAAACATTAATTTATTTAAAAGACCAATAAAAATACTGTGTGATTTTTATTCTGCTTATAAAAAAGTTAAAGCTTCTTGCCTGACTTTAAGCCTTCAGTTAGGTTATTTATTATTATTGTTACTTTTCAAGTAGCCTAGATTTTGCAGCACTTCTTTTTATTTAATTGAATAAATAAAAAAATGCAACAGGCCGAGCTTGAACGTTGGAAACTGATTTTGCTCACAGTTCTTATTTAAACTTCAAAACCTCATAGCTCAAGGGATAAAGCCAAAAACGTAATGGGTCAGGATAAAGACCAAAGGTCCAGAATCAGTTACAAATTTTGAATATAACATCGTTCTTATATGCTTTGTTGCTAGAATATCAGGTTTTGCATTAGCCTGGGCTTTCTGAAGGATATGAAATCTAGAAGTCTGAAACTCAAGTGCCTATCATTATTTTAAGTTTTGCAATCCTCATATATTTGTCAGAAAATCACACGAGGAACAGATCAAAAATATGACACAAAATCAAGGACAGTCAAACATGTGCTCTGATTTCTCAACCTCTTAGGGCAAGAATCGGGAGAAAGTATGAAAGGTTCAAAATCATGGGCAAATTTTAAACTTTACTCTTGGACACCAAAGCAATGGATGAAAGTAAAACAGTTCACACCACATTACCTTGACCTGGCCAAGCCTTTTGACACAATCCCCCTACTCAGATATAGTACAAAAGATGAATAATCTAGGAGCAAACAATTACATCATTAGCTGGATTTCCAACTTGCTGACACGATGCAGGAGATCAAAACAGGGGAAGTTACCTAGAAATAAACCAGTCACCAGTGGAGTCCCCCAGGGTTTGGTGCTGAGACTTTTTCTGTTTGACATTTACATCTCAAAAGTAAGGGGAAATACCAAACGGCGTTGGCTGACTAAGTTTGAGATGACTGCAAACTAGGAGCAGTTATTGAATCCCCAAATTACTTAACCATCATGCAGGAAGGTTTGTCCCAAACAATAACTGGTGCCAGAATCGTGAACTGTGACTAAACTCAAGAAGATACATTATCGTATCCTTTGGGAAGTCCTCTACTACAGTGAACTGCCAAATTGACAATAATCCCTGAGAACTGACCCAGTTGTTTGGCATTTGGGAGCGTGTGTGTACAATGACCTAACTTTTGACCAAAAGAGTCATAAAGTTTTTCTATATTGCACAGCTTATAAACAAATTGATTTTGACTAGATATAGAGATGTTATTGTCCCCCTTTATAAAGTCCTCATTAGTTCAATCATTTTGTATAATGCCCACTTTGGCATGTATCTATCCAGACCCATGCAATAACTGGAATGCCCACAGAGATACCTTACTAAAAGGATACATGCCCTAAATAGGTCTTGCATGGACCATCTTGAAGATTTATCACTATACTCTGTTTCCTGCAGAGTACTTAGAGGTGACCTGTGTCTGGTATACAAGGCATCCTCCGACACAATACTGATGGACCTACTGAACATCAGCAAGTCAAATGGCATCAGAATTAATTAGTCCAGGTATCTATACTGAATGTTGTGGAGAGATGGATATAGATCACAGAGGCTACCACTGTTCCAGAACAGAGTATCCATTCAAGTACAACAAAGCTCACCCCTGTACATATTCCAATGCAACTTGGATCTAAGGATGGGTAATAGCAATTGTACTTCAGGATTACCCCTTGTGCCACTAATGGATAGAGGCAGTTCCTAAATGTTGCATCCCTTACCTGGGTCCCCTCAAATTATCTATGGTATGATCACAGTTATTCTCACTAGGAGTTATGTACAATTATCAGCCATGGGATAGGTAAGACCAATCAGCAAATGTTAATTCAAACACCAAAAGGGAAATTGGCTAAGCTTAAAATGTCCTCCAAGTTAACCTATGTTGTGGTAGTAAATAGATGTTCATCGTGCATACAGCTGCAGTCATAACAGATGGGTTCTCCTGCCATCAGGCGGGTCCTCGGTCGTCCGAATTCCAAAGTCTAGGTCCGGCGTCGGTTGTCGTCGCTTCTTCCCTGACGTCAGTGCGACAGGGGTATAAAGGAACCAGCTGACGCCATTTTCTTCAGTCTTTCTTGCCGCGCGGTGCCCGAAGCAGAAGCAGTTCGCAAGTGCCGGTCGGCCAGCTCCTGAGATTACGAAAATTTGGAAACCGAAGTCTTCTTGAAAGCTAAGTACCCCGTTGGGGAAACTTTTCTTGCCTCAGACCGATGTCAGACAAAGTTAATAATTGTATTTCTTGTGGGAAGCAAATACCGCATAAGGATTTCCATTCCCTCTGTATACCTTGTTTAGGCCCAGACCACGACGTCTCGGTCTGTCGCTTTTGTGCTACATTCAACAAGCGCACCATTAAGCGTCGGGCGGAGTTCGCCCAGCATTATTTTGGGAAAGCATTTAATTATATTATGTCATCGGATACTCCGACTCCAGTTTTGTCTAAAAAACGCAAAGATAAGGACCGACACACGAGGTCCGCGGCCTCTACCGACACCACGCCTAAGCCGACTACACATGATCCGGTTCTCAGCGAGGCGCCTACGCAGCCCCTGACTACCGACGACACTTCTTTGGCGGTGTCTCCTGTGACCGAGGTCGCAGGCTCCTCGGCCCACACCCTGGCTACAGATACCGAAGCCACTCTTGGCGTTGAAACTCAGAATGTGGACAGGTCCACCTCCACTCTAGGTGTCTTCAGACCTTCCTCTTCTTTCTCCATCAAGGCTTTCACTAAGTCTAAAGCAGCCTTGCACTCTAAGAGACAAGCTACACAGGGCCCATCTACAGGCCCCATGCCTAAGAAACAGATGCTTAAAATGGCTGAGGATTTAATTACTCTTATCAGAGGTTCTCAGCCCCCACCGGACAAAAGGCCCAGAGTGGAGGAAGATTCCCCCTCTTCTGATCAGGGCTCCATTATTTCAGAGCACTCTGATGATCAGGAACATTCTTACTCCCCTTTTGAAGACTCTGATGCGGAGGAGTCCATCCCTTCTGTATCCCCCCCTGAGGATTACTCATTTAGGGAAACTTTGCATACCTTAAGGGAACACTTCCACTGGGAAGGCCAAGATTATTCAGATTCCAAGAAAAGGCTTAGGGAATTTCTCTTGCTACCTCAACACAGGCCTCTGGCTGTACCTCCTGTCTTGGACATCCTAGATGATGTTTACTCGGAGGCCTGCCTTAACCCGAACTTTCTACCTCCAGCTCCAGTTAAGCCTGACAGGTACTACAGGGTTCCTGACTCACACCAATTTTTATACAAAAGCCATGCTGCTGACCCAGAAACCATCTCACAGGGCCCCAAGGGAGTTAAGGCCTCCACTGCTAAAAATCCATTACCTTCCGAGAGAGACTCCAGATCCTTAGAAAGGTGGGGAAAAAAGGTATATACCTCGGCTACCTTAGCCATGAGGGCCTTAAACTGTCAGTTCCATATGCTAAAATACCAACAGTTTTTGCTATCACAATTGAAAAGTAAAATGTCACAACCTGAACAACCAGACTTGAAGGAGTTGCAGGATTTGATGCGTAGTGCAGAACAAGTGGGTAAGCATACCTTACAATGTGGTTTTGATGCTCTAGAGGCCTCGTGTAGAGCTGCTGTTACAGGATCAGTCATACGTAGGCATGCCTGGCTCAAGGAACAAGCCTTGCCTGATCATGTTAAAGCTAAATTACTGGACGCCCCTCTTCAAAAGGATGTACTATTTGGTGCTAATGCTGAGGAGGTATTAAGGAAAATGGAGGAAAAGGCTAAATCAATGCAAACTGTGAAAGATTTTCTACAGGTACAACCCCCACGTTTTAGTAGAAATTGGCCTTCCAAAAACTGGTCCTTTCCTGCCACGGACAGACCCCAAAGAGGCAGATACAGGCACCCGAGGGGCAGAGGACAATCCCAAGGATCGTATAGAGGCATACAATGGCAAGCTCCTACACAAAGAGGTGGTGAGGATAACTCGCAATCTTTCAGAAAGCAAACCCAATGACTTTCCCCTTTGCATGCCAAGCAAGTCTCAAATGGCAGCCCCCTTAGGGGGAAAGCTGGCATTATTTTCAAAAAATTGGCATATTGTCACAAAGGACAAATGGATCCTGGACATTATAAACAGAGGCTACAAATTCCATTTTCACACCCTTCCAAAAATGAGAGGCATGCCAAACCTGCCACACAATCAAAGGGCAGAGGCACAAAGGCAAATTACAGATCTCATAAACATGAAAGCTATTCAAGAGGTACCTACGCATCTAACAAGGTCAAGGTTTTTATTCCAGGCTATTTCTGGTACCAAGGAAGGGAAAAGATTGGAGACCTATTTTGGACCTATCCATCCTAAACACATTTCTACTGCACCAAAATTCAAGATGCTCACTCTACAGCAACGTCTTCCCATGCTGGGCAAGGAGTCTTGGCTGGTAACATTGGACCTCAAGGAGGCATACCTGCATGTCCCAATCAGACATAATTGCAGAAGGTACCTCAGATTTCTTGCAGGTTCAACCCATTATCAATTCTCTGCATTGCCCTTTGGCTTATCTACTGCGTCCAGAGTATTCACGAAATGCCTGGTATCAGTAATTGCCTACTGCAGACTTCAAGGGATACAAATATACCCCTATTTGGACGACTGCCTGATCCAAGCGGACAGCAAGTACATTCTTCTGAAACATCTGGCTTATGTAATAATGTTGTTGAACTCTCTGGGATACACAGTCAACAAAAAGAAATCAAGGCTAATACCCTCTCGGAAGATAATTTTCCTGGGTGCCAATTTGGACACAAACACCCAGATGGCCTACCTCACGCCAGAGAAGCAGGGGCAACTAATTCAATACTTCAGAGCACTAGCAAATTGCACCAGGCTGACTGCAAGGAATATCCTGCAGGCTCTGGGATTCATGGCATCTTGCATCTTACTAATCCCATGTGCAAAGCTGCATATTAGGAAACTACAATGGTACCTGAAAAACATATGGTCTCAACACAGCCACAGTTTGGAAACAATAATACCACTAATTCCATGTCTGCAAAAGGAATTTCTGTGGTGGGCTCAAGCATGTCAAACAAACACAGGTCTCCCATTCAGCAAGCCTCAAGCAAATCAAGTCATCACAACAGATGCCTCGGACTACGCCTGGGGGGCGCACATGACAGATCGGTGCATTCAGGGCAAATGGTCCCAAAAAGAAAAGCACCTTCACATCAATCAAAAGGAAATGCTAGCAGTAATAAATGCTATAATAGCTTTCAAGGACCTTCTACAACCAGGTCAACTATTGATAAGAACGGACAACACCACAGTTATGTGGTACATAAACAAACAGGGAGGAACACATTCTTACCCCCTATGCAGACTGGCCATGTCACTTTGGAACATGGCCATGGACTTACAAATGGAACTACAAGCACAGTACTTGCCAGGCAAGGAAAACACGCTGGCAGACAACCTAAGCAGGAATATAACAGATCCACACGAGTGGAAATTGCATCCAAAAGTTTTTACAGAAATAATCCAAGAATGGGGAAGGCCAGACATAGATCTCTTTGCCTCCCACAAAAATCACCAATTGACAAAATTCTGCTCAAGGATTTTCCATCCAAAGGCCTGGAGAGTGGACGCTCTCTCTTTCAGTTGGACATCAATGACAGTTTATGCCTTCCCACCCCTTCCTCTGCTGCCCAAAGTCCTATTGAAAACCAGAGCAGACAGATCAAAGATGATTCTCATTGCTCCGGACTGGCCAAGGCAACACTGGTACCCACTCCTGAGGAGCCTGACGCATTCCCCACCATGGACCCTGCCTCTAATGCCTCTTCTTCTGACTCAGCACAGCTTCAAAACTCTTCACAGCCAGCTAAAAACACTCAATCTAGCCGCATGGAAGATTCCTTAGCATCACAACAGGCCCTACTCTCCAAGGAGGTGCAGGATGTCATTTTGGTGGCCAGAAGGCCATCAACTAGAAAAGCTTACTCCGCAAAATGGAAACGGTTTTGTGTCTGGAATGAGAAATAGGGCCAGGATCCTGGAAAACTGAATTTACCTCAAATACTACAATATTTGGCTGAGCTGCTAAGCAGTGGACTTTCATTCTCCTCCATCAAAATCCATGCCTCAGCCATTTCTGCAGAATACAACACTGATCCACCTTTATTCTCTCACCCTCTTTTAAGACAGTTCCTCAGAGGGGCTAAGAATCTAAGACCTCCAAGGAAACAACCAATACCTGCTTGGGATCTTAATTTCATTCTGGAAAAATTGACCTTGCCTCCCTTTGAGCCAGCTGCCTCATCAGATTTGCAATATTTGTCCTGGAAAACAGCTTTCCTTCTGGCTATCACCTCAGCTCGTAGAGTTTCAGAACTACAGGCTCTCACGGCTGTCCAGCCTTTTATCATCTTCCATCAGGACAGAGTTTCCTTATGAACCAATCCATCCTTTATGCCTAAAGTGGTATCCAGGGTAGCTTTAAATCAGGCCATACATTTACCTACTTTTTATCCTAATCCTCAAAACAAAGGGGAGAGATTGCTACATTCCTTGGACATCCACAGACAACTGCGTTATTATTTGGACAGAACAAAGCCTTTCAGGAAATCAGAACAGCTCTTTGTGTCCTATGCTGTAAGAGCTCAAGGAAAGCCAATTTCCAAACAGACAGTCTCAAAATGGATAGCCCACTGCATACGCTTTTGCTATTCCTTTCATGGCAAAACTGTACCTACAGGCATTAGAACTCATTCCACCAGGGCCACAGCCACCTCTGCAGCTTTCCTCAGAGGAGTTCCTACCAAGGATATTTTGGAAGCAGTCACTTGGAGTTCTGTGCATACCTTCTCCAAGCACTATAACCTACCATTATGCTCCATATCCAGAGCAGGCTTTGCCACTGCAGTCTTGCTGGGCATTTTGGCTCCTTCTAGTTCATCCTAGTGCCTACCACCCCTTTCTTAGCTTTGGGATTCCACCCATCTGTTATGACTGCAGCTGTATGCACGATGAACATAGTACAGTTTTGTACCTACCATAAATGTAGATGTTCGAGTGCTAATACAGCTGCAGTCCAGGTTTCCCTCCCTCCTTCCCCTCTTGGAACAGGCCTGTAGGCTAACACATCCTCATACAACCTGATTGGGGTATTCATTTATGATGTATTTGCTTGCAACTACTGTATTTTGATTATATTGCACTGCATTATTACACAAATTTATGTATTGCCTTCCTTCTGGGGGCACCTGACATCTGGGGCAAGAAAAACTGAAGAAAATGGCGTCAGCTGGTTCCTTTATACCCCTGTCACACTGACGTCAGGGAAGAAGTGACGACAACCGACGCCGGACCTAGACTTTGGAATTCGGCCGACCGAGGACCCGCCTGACGGCAGGAGAACCCATCTGTTATGACTGCAGCTGTATTAGCACTCGAACATCTACATTTATGGTAGGTACAAAACTGTACTTTTTAAAAAAAATTGCCCTTTTTTAAATCACTAAGTACCCCTTTCACCTTCCGCCTCCCCCAACAGCTTCCGGCACCTCTGCCACATTAGATTTGCAAGCCGTCTAGAAGAATGTTGTGACTAACTTTGTCAGATGATGATGAGAGATCAGAGAGAACCAAAACAAAATAATTCCCGATATCCTTTGCCATGAGAGTTTATTCATGATCCAAGTTAGGACCACCTGAGTATTATATTTAGTGCAGAAACCAGACTGAAACAGTACAGAATAGAATTAGGTTATGAATAGACAACCTCTTCCATAATATTACCTAAAACTGGAATGTTCTAGATAGGGCGGCAATTATCCAAATCATCAGGGTCTAAATTATGTTTCTTCAAAACTGGGGTAATAAAAAATCTCCTTTAATGCAAATGGTAAAACCACTATAATTAATGGAACAAAGATTACTTGATAAATCACTAGTCTAAGCACATCTTGACAGGCAAAAAAACAATCCTTTTGGACATGGATCCAGACCACAAGTGACTGATCATATACCTGAAATTAAAGAAAACAGTTTACATAGAAAGTTAGTTAACTAAAAACTTGTAACAAGTCAAAAACCAGGGAACCCAGGAGAGAAGTGAAAATGTTTTTTAACATATTTGTTAAACGTAATAGTTTGATCTTTATTTTCATGCAGTATGGATGTTTATGTCCTTCTTAAGAATTTCCATTCATGCCAACATTCCATAAATACTCAGTTCTGACTTCCCTTATACCACTCTGCTCCTCCTCTTGGACATCATTTTCCATGTATTGTTTCCATAAATTCCACTTATTTCTATGTGACTTCTGTTTTCTAAAGATGCCACTTCCAATTCTTTTATCTCCTTTACACTATTCACTACTTCAGTTACAGCTGGTTTAGATTTTGATTTGAATTCCATTTTCTAGTAACTGCTTTTTTGGCAGCCAGTAGCATTAAACTTAAGTAAGGCTTTGTTCTGTGTGGACATTTTTGATCTTGTGTCCAGGATCAGTTCCTTAGTTGCAACCATTTGCTACCCCAACACTAGTGACAAAGTACCCAGTAGGGAAATTTTATAATCTGCCAACTTGTTACATTCACAAAAAACTTTCCCTTTTGTACCTCTCTTTCCCATTACACCTCCAGCCTTTCCTATCTACCAGAGGCAACAATTGCTAAAGTCTACTGGGTGTAAAAAAAAAAAAAAACTATATGTATAATTTGCACACACCTATGCAAACGCTTGTCAGCAAAAATCCTAAACCTTCCAGACATTGTTACATACTTGGGAGCTGTATAGATGTCCTCCCATTGTTCCTTTGTTGTTCTTCTTCTTTCGGCTTTTTCCCGGTTAGGGGTCGCCACAGTGAAACTCAGGTCCGCTAATGATTGGCGGTAGATTTTTTATGGGTGCCGAGGTGCCACCTCGACACCCAACCTTCAACGAAGGCACGCCCATTCTACGCATGTCTTTGGAACGGCAGTCAACCATGGGGAGGACATGCAGACTCCACACAGAAGGCGTGCCAGCCGAGAATCGAACAGGAGAACCTCTTGCTGCGAGGCAACAACACTACCGCTGCACCACCATGGCTTCCCATTGTTCCTTTGTATATTTGTATATTGCATTTCCATGTTTTCCTTCCTATCTTTTCTCACCATCTCTGATATATTCTTAGGTTATCATACAATATTTTGTATGCTCTACTAATTATCCATCTTTATACAGCAACTTCTGTTCTAGACTCAGTTCAAAACTCTACCTGAATTGGTCTTTCATTTAACAGTCCACTGTCCTTTTCTTTATGTCTGTGTACTCTCTCCCTGCTAACCTGCCATCCAAGCTCCTGCTTGCCCTAAGAATGCTTTTTGAACTCATTGTGCAAAGTAGAACTACCCACAGTAATACCAACATAACTGCAAAAAATTAACTGGCTAGCTCTCATTCTTTGGGTGAAGGTGGTCTGTGTGTGCAAACACATACTAGATTACTCAGCCCGCCAATCACTTGAAAAAGCAGAGCTGGTTGGTTCAGTAGCCATCTCCCTTTACAGGAACTATAACTTGTTAAGACCTCTGCCTGTTAACAAGTATAATGTTCATTAACCTTCGTCTAAACATGAGAGTAGCCAGTGCTCCGTTTATGCCCAGGCAGTACTGCAATCTCATTCTTTAAAAAAAACATACATGGTAAAGTCACAGTTAAGCCTGGCATCCTTTTAAGTCATGCATTCAGTTTTCTTTTTAAATGTACAGGAGTCTTTATACATTTTACATCAGGTATGAATTGCCTCTTACAGGAATGTGCCTTTAAAATTGTACATACGGTCATACCAGACTTTTCATTGGTTGTTTTTAGTTATGTGATTGTAGCTTTTTGCTGTATATTGGGTTCATTCAAGTATTTTTAGTTGGATAAAGTCTATATTAGCAAAGGATAAAAATGTTTTTTTTAAAGAAAACAAGTGTCATTGCAACTTCTGGCTTTTTTTATTTTTTTAATGGGTGAAAAATTTATATGATCAAATAATAATGATTTCTTAAATGATTCATGGCTAAGAAAAAGTAGAAGCCAGTTGGAAAAGAAAAATGTCCAGGATATATATATATAGAGTATAAATATGAATGACAATGTGAGAGAGAGTGAGTGAAAGCAAATGTGAACTTATCAGTAGTGTTTAGTAATGTGGTCCATCAAAGGCAGAAAGAAACCTTGTACTGGAGGAATGAATGTAATAAACAAGAAAAAACATCATGTTTCTTTAATTGTTTTTTTCCTTCAGAGTTAATGGCTATATTTTAATTTAGAATGGGATTTTTTTTTTAAGTCAATTATATACGAAAACATTGCCTTTGATGTGTGGAAAAGGTAGTGGCTTAAAAACAGAGGTGCAGAGAGTTACATTGTTAATTAAATGGTTTGTTTAGAATAGAAAATTGCAGAAGAATGGAGTCATGGAAGCTATATGCTGTTACTGGCCAGTCCTGCTGTCAACTTAGCCCAGAGGTGCTTGTAGTAACAGTTATGATAGTAATGTGCGACGACAGCAGTGACAGCTCTGTGCAGTGACCCTAACGGTAAAGTGATCTACTTAGCGTGTGTGTGTATAGGCTATGTTCCACTTGGTTGAGAAATAGCAAATCAAAACACAGAAGGTTGATATCAGCAAATTGAATGTGCAGCTCGATGAAGACTTCATTCACTAGGACAGAAAGACGCAGAATGTATTGTACAGTCAAATTCTAAATCTGTGCACATGTGAAGTCAGAGTATACTTTCTAAGTATTGTCATTTATGTATTTATTTTTACAGAAAGACAAGCCCCAAGGCTACTGAATTAGTCTGTTTTGTTTTAAAGTTATTTACCCTTTTGTTTGTCAGTCTTAAAGACATTTTTTTCTATTTTTAATGTATGTAATCCTGAAGAGCAGAAGGCCAATTAACAGTTTTCCTTCATGAGATCAAAGCCAGGAAACCGCTTGCTTCTTGAGAGCTTCCTCTACCGAAAACACACTTCATTAGATTTATAATATCTGATCAGTTGTGAGTTACAAAAATGCAAAATATGGTATATTTTTGGGAGGACTTTTCACTGGTGTTCGTTTCAAAGGTCTGTCTGTAGACGCTGATTTTATATATTGAGGATTTATGAAAGAAAAACTATTTTATTTACCAAAAATGCTAGTGTTATGGTCAAACAAAAGGTTATAGCTGTACAAGTTAGATCCAAGATAACAGTGAGGGAATTGTTCATCTGTTCAAGAGCTTTTCAGTGATGTACAGCAAGCAGAATAGCATACTGTTGTTTTGTGATATTGCCAAATCTATGCAAATTATGTGTATAATAAATGTAGGTACTTTTCCATTAACGGGGCAACACTTCTAATGAGTGCTTTATGTTATTGGGCCAACATCGGAAAACTACCTTCTTTTCTAAAAGGCATTTCTTTACAAGGTATAACAGGAGCAAAATAGGCAATAATGTTGCTGGTAACTTAAATCAGTATGTTATACACGGAACACCTTTACTCAAACGGTGGCAGTTTCAAGAGCAAAGGGTACCCGTACGGTTTCACAGTGTCATTTGAAGCAGTGCTGGTTAGTTCTGGGAAAGGGTGAAGAAAATCCCCAGTGAACACGGCCCCGTTCCGGAAAATGCATCTAACGTGCATATTTCTCAAACGTGCTGTCTCATGAACAGTGTAGAAAAAGTCCAGCAACTACAGAATACATGTTGTCAGTGGAGAGTTTTGAAAGACAAATTCCAAATACTCATAAACATGTTTTACATATGGATATTAATAGGCACACAACTATTGCATGGTAGTTTTCTGTTATGGCTAAATGTAACAATTATCCGTGTCAGGGAAATAAGTGTGTGTGTGTGTGGCCCACTTCAGCAGCAGCTGTGAGATCAGTGCTAGCACCTGCTTACACTGCAAGCGTTTGTTTGGAAGTGTTGTCCCGATAGTGGAAAAGTAACTAATTTTACAGTATTTCAAAAACAATATTAATGTACAAAACCATTTGTGTTAGATGGCAAGCAGTTGCAACAGTGTGTGCCGTAATGTTTTGCATAAGCTCACACCATTTGTTCACCTGTAGGTCACACAGCTTGTATGACATTACTGCAGTTATGAAAATATAGATAATAGTCATAACTGCTTTACAAAAATAGCATTTATATCTCAGAATGTTTTCACATTACCCACCATGTTTTAATGCCATTTTACTGGGATTCACTGTTGAAAGCACAGCCTGTAACATAACAATATCCCACTATGTTTTTGCATTATTAATGAAGTATGTCCTATTTTTCATTTTTGTAAGCATTCATTAATAACTCCATCTTTGCACATCCTATGCTGACCATTTCACTGTCATGCTTAGCAGATCATATCACCTTATAGAGCTCATCTTCATGCCTACATTTTATATATATATATATATATATATATATATATATATATATATAGATTAACTTCAAAAGCTCAAAATACTGAAATCTCGAATTTCAGTATCTCGAACCCAAGAAGTGGAATCCACAAAACAACAAAAACTAAAAACCGCGAAATTCAAAACCTTGAATACCGGAAGTTTTGAATGGTTTTACTACACACACACACACATCATCCACCACACAAACACACACAATCACTCTACTACATGAAAGCAGGGGGGAAAGCCTCCCTGCACCCCCCCCCCCATGTAGGGGGCTGTGCCCCCCATGCCCCCTACTTAAATATTCTCACTCCGAGGTCACACTACATACAAACACAGGCAAAACAACACCACACAAGCTACTTTCTCTTTGTGCACACACATCACAGCAACAAAACACACTGACACACACCACAGCCCCTACCCAAACCCCCTTAACACACACACACACACACACACACACACCTGAATACATAACCATAGCAGAACTTTAGAAGTGCGAAATCCAAAACCTCCAGTATTCGAGGTTTTGAATTTCATGCTGCTAAATTTTGCTATTATGTGGATTTGGCTTCTTGGGCTCAAAATGATGAAATTCAAGATTTCAGTATTACGAGCTTCTGAACGGAACCCATATATATATATATTTATACTTTTGCCAAAACTTCAGAAAGTACACTTTAAAAACAATGATGAACATACTCTGCAGGATCCAGGAAAGTATCCTGTAAAGATAAGTATACTTTTACAGGAAAGAAAGGAACCTTGCTTTCCTGATGAATGTACTCATTTAGGATGCAGTTAGTTAAGAGGTATTTGTCTAAGTTATTTTGTGGATGTTCTTCATTTGACCTTGTGTAGAACAGTGTGTGTGTGTGTGTGTGTGTGTGTGTGTGTGTGTGTGTGTGTGTGTGTGTGTGTGTGTGTGTGTGTGTGTGTATGTATGTATCTTTAAGAAGCATTTCCAGATGTAGGCACGTGTATAGAAATAGTGAGCATGTGCAGGCAGCAGTGTCATTTTGAGAGAACAGCCAGGGTGTTAACATGTATGAGTGTGGTAGTCGGTCTGTTTATAAGTTTATTTAAGTTACAAAGCCTCATTCCTGATATCTTTGTGTGTAATAAAGCTGCTTGAACTGAGCCCACAGCAGTTTGTCTCTTTTATCCGGACCAGAGGAGCTACATGCTCCCTTCATCCCGGTTCTGATATCAACTTCTTCAAGCTATGAGGTGCAGAACTGAAGGTGGAAAGAGGGCCAGAAGTTAACTTAAGGTAACCAGAACTTGCACAAATTATTTATTTTGCAAAGAAAATGAAACAGAGCATTTGTAAGGCACAAAGCACATCATTAACTAAACGAGTAGCACAAAGCACATTAACTAAACGAGTAGCACGAAACACATTATTAACTAAACGAAAGGCACAAAACATTATTAAGTAAACTAAATGTTCGAATCCATGATATTTGATTAAACTAGCAGAAATATTCATATGGGGCTCAGTACCTTTGATTTACATAACAAGCATGTTTAAGGTAAGATGGGCACAAGAAAAGTATAATGAACAAGATAAGAGATTAAAAGGGTATAACAAGTACAATAACAGGGCAAAATAAGCCTAAAGAACAAGGCAACTGTATGTTTTTTAGTAAAAGGCACAAACTACTATTTCGCATTGACCAAAGTCATTCAAAGCATAACTGGAGTTGTTCGAAGTATCTCAGTGTGTGCTAAGTGTTTGCAGTGTGTGTGCTTTATTACAGTGCAATTATTTCAGAGTTTACTATGTGCAAAGTACAGTTATATTGCAAAATGCAAAGTACAGCCATTTCGAAAAGTTTCTTGTGCTGTGCAGATTTATTCGCAGAGTGCCGCCATTTCAAAGTGTTTCTTACACTGTACAGAGTTATTTCGCAAAGTACAGGCATTTTGAAGAGTTTCTGTGCTGTGTACAGTTTATTTGCAAAGTGCATTTATTTACAAGTATTTCTTACTCTCAGCTTTTTCTGCTGTGTACAGTTAATTTGCACAGTATAATCATTTCGATGTATTTCTTACACTGATAAGGAGTGGTTACACAAAGTACAGTGATTTTCAAGTATTCTTGTGCTAGAGAGACTTATTTGGCAAAGTGCAGTTATTTCAAAGAGATTGTTATGGTATTGGGCATAATTACAAATTCTGACATAAAGTTCTGGCATATTTATTGTATGTGTGTATGTCCGTACATAATTCCAAGCTCCTTCACTGCTATGTGTTGATATGGCAGAGGCATTTGATAGACTCAGTCCACTTGTGTTTGATCATAATATAGCAGAGTATTTGAACAGGAATATGACATTTTCATACAAGCAGCTTTTTCTGACGAAGATGCACTTACAAGGGCAATTAATTTTGCTTAACTTAACTGAGCCAGAAGCCAGTGAAAGCGTGTGTTCATTTGTGCATGCACCAGAAGTGTATGCAGGAGAGGGGGAACCACCATATTGTTGTACCGGGTGAATCAAGGGAAGACCCTGAGTGCTTGAAACATAAATTTAGAGAAGTGTGCAACACCCAGACAAATGTTACATTAGAGAGGCATTTATTTTGTACAAGACACCAAAAGCCAGGTGAAACTTTTTCAGCTTTTGAGTAATAAAACTAAAACATGCAGATTTGGTGATTTGAACGATGAGTTAATAAAGGGCGGGCTTGTGTTTGGTGTTAATGCTGCAGTGAGAAAGATTTTGCCTCATGACAGTGATTTAACATTGAGCAAAGCCATAGAGATTTGTCAAATCCATGAACTTACAGAAAGGCAAACAGGTATGCTTGTGAGTGATAAAAGCATAGATGTTCATCATGTTTCACTGTTGCAGTCCTAACAAATGGGTTATCCGGCTCCCGGTAGCCCTCCATCAGCCAAAATACCAAAGGTAAGTAAAAATGACGTTGGTTGCCATCGGTTGTAAAGGACATCAGAGCGTCTGATACAAAAGGAGGCAGCCAACGTCACTTTCTCAGTCTTCCTTGCCGTGGAGCTCGAAGCAGAAGCTTTTCATGCACGAGTGCCGGTCTGCAGTTTACCTTTGTTGGTTTCCGACTACAAGAGTTGAAATCTACTACAGCTAAGTACCCATTGGAGATCCTCTTTTCATGTCTTAACGAATGTCAGAAAAAGTTAATAATTGCCTTACCTGTGGAAAGCAGATTCCCCATAGAGATTTTCATTCCTATTGCATTATTTGTTTAGGCCTTGACCACGACGTTCCCAAGTGTGATCTCTGTGCCTCCTTTAATCTGTGTACTGTCCGTTATCAGGCTAAGATTTTGGCTAGGCATTTTGGAGTTTGGCTGAAGTTCATTGGTATGGCGTCCGCTGGTCTTCAGGCTTTGGATGTTCTTAAGAAACGTAAGGATAAGGACCACGACAGGCCTCAGAAAGCTACTTCCTCGGATGAGGTTAAGTTGGTCTTCAGGCGGTAGCCAGTGAAACCCCTCTGCAGTCCCTGCAGTCCACAGATGTACAACCACAGGCCTTGATTGAGCCCGAGTCCCTTAAGCCTTTGGCTTCCGTTTTGCCTTCCGACCTGTCACCAGTCGCCTCTTCTGTGGAGCCGGAGCTGCTAAGCTGACTCCTGTGTCCGAGGCCTCCGTTTTGCTTTTTGACAGCAAACTTCTTTCTTCAACCTCTGCTGCAACTTCAGCGGTTGCCAGGCCTCCCGAATCCTTCAGGCTTGCAGGTAAATTTTCCATTTGTAAGCCTGTGAAAAGGCAGGCTCCAGCTTCTTCTCATTCCCCTCAATCCCAAATAGTTAAAATGGCTAATGATTTGTTGACTCTTATTAGGGGTTCTCAGCCTCCTCCTCCTAAAAGGAGTAGGGATGTTTCTCCTGAGGTTTTGTCCTACTCAGGTTCTGTTTCTTCCAGCATTTCTGCTGATGAAGAGGAATTTTCTCAGGCTTTTTCTCCCTTTGAGGATTATGATACAGAGGAGTCTATCCCTTTGGCCTCTCCTCCAGAGGATTTCTCTTTTGATGATACTTTAAATACCCTCAGAGAACATTTTAAATGGGAAAGTCAGGATTATCCCCAATCCAAGAAATAGATTAGGGAGTTTTTGGATTTACCTCAGCATATAAGCCTCTTGCTGTTCCCCCTGTGTTGGAAGTTGTTGATTGATGTTTTTCTGGAAAATTCTTTGTCTCCAAATTCGGTTCCTCCTGCTCCCAGGAAACCTGACAGGTACTACAGAGTCCCTGATTCTCATCTGTTTCTTTTCAGGAATCCGTTGGTGGATCCAGAGGTTATTTCTCAGGGCCCTAAAGGTGTTAAGGCCACTGTTACCAGGAATCCTGTTCCCTCTGACAGGGAGTCTAGGAACTTAGATAGGTGGGGCAGGAAAGTTTATACCTCTGCCACCCTAGATATTAGGGCTACCAATTGTCTGTTTCTTATGCTGAAGTACCAGCAGCACACCTTGGAGGCTATTAAGTCTAGGATAGCAAGTGTACCTCTTTTGGCAGAGAGTAAAGACATGTAGGATTTACTGAATTCAGACAGTCTGGTCAATAAGCATTCTTTGCATTGTGGTTTTGACATCCTTGAGGCCTCCAGCAGGATTACGGCTACTGGATCTGTTATTAGAAGGCACGCTTGGCTCAGAGAACAGCCTCTTCCAAAACCTGTCAAGGCTAAGCTTTTGAATGTACCTTTGCATAAAGATAGTCTTTTTGGCAGCAAAGCAGAGGAGGTACTGAAAAAGATGGAGGATAAGGCCAAGTCCATACAAACTGTTAAGGATTTTCTGCAAGTTTAACCCCCTCACTTTAGCAGGAATTACCCTTCCAAGAGTTGGACCTTTCCTGATACCAGCAGACAGAACCGTTCCAGGACGAGAGGTTACAAATCTTCTAGGGGGCAGGGGGCTACCCCTCAGAGGTCTAGGCATTGGCAGGCTTCCATTTCTAAAGGGGGAAGCTCCAAGACTGCATCTCAGTCAAAACACTCTCATTGACTTTTTACAACTTCTGCCTGTTCTTGTTTGCCTGGAGAGTCTTTTAGGGGGAAGGTTGGCCCTTTTTATGGATGTCTGGGCCACTATCATAGACAACAAATGGGTGCTCAGAACCGTGTCCCTAGAGCACAAGTTTTCTTTCCGCACCTTTCCAGCTCCCAAGGGATTCCCGGCCGTTCCTCCAAACCAAAGGGCAGAAGTAGAAAAACAAATTTTGTCACTGTCTCATCTGGAAGCAATAGAATCAGTTCCTGCTCAGCAAGTAGGCCAGGGCTTTTATTCTGGGCTTTTCCTAGTTCCAAAAAAAGAAGGCACCTGGCGTCCTATCCTGGATCTTTCCATTCTGAACTCTTTTCTAGTAATTCCAAAGTTCAAAATGCTCACTCTACATCAGTTGCTACCACTACTAGAAAAGGATTCCTGGCTGGTAACCTTGGATCTCAGAGGCTTATCTGCACATTCCTATCAGGGAAAGTTGCAGGCAGTGCCTTCGTTTCAGAGTGGGCAAGCAACATTATCAATTCTCTGCACTACCCTTTGGCTTATCTACTGCTCCCAGAGTCTTCACAAAGTGCCTGGCCCCAGTCATTGCTTTTTGCAGGCGGTAGAAAATTCAGATTTACCCATACTTGGACGACTGTCTGATTCAAGTAAATTCTCAGGAACAGCTATTGAAGGATCTGGAATTTGTAAAGACTCTTCTCTCTTCCCTGGGTTACACTCTCAATGTGGAAAAATCGAAAATGGTACCATCCAAGGAAATAACATTCCTAGGAGCGAGTCTGAACACAGCCACCCAGATGATATATCTCACCCAGGAGAAGCAGACAACTCTTTCAGCTTACTTAAAGGAATTGGGAAGCCTGTCCCAGCTCCCTGCAAGCTCTGGGATTCATGGCATCTTGTATTCTCATGATTCCATATGCAAGACTGCATATGAGGAAATTGCAATGGTACCTCAAGAACATTTGGTGTCAACACACACAGGACCTGGATATAATAATTCCTCTGCTTACATGTCTGCAGAGAGAGTTTCTATGGTGGGCAACAGCCTGTCTACAAAACAAAGGCATGCCTTTTCGGACACCTCTTGCCACTCAAGTTCTGAATACAGACGTGTCGGACTATGCCTTGGGGAGCACACCTGGATGGCAGATGCATACAGGGACATTGGAACACCCAGTAGATGCACCTGCACATAAATCTAAAAGAGTTGATTGCAGTTCAGCAGGCCTTACTGGCTTTCAAGCATCTTCTTTCTTCAGGGGCCCTGCTTGTCAGGACAGACAACACCACGGTCATGTGGTACATCAACAAGCAGGGAGGGACTCGCTCTTACCTCCTGTGCAGGCAAAGCATGAATCTTTGGTCCATGGCAGCATCCCTGGATATGCATCTCCTAGCTCAGTTTCTTCCAGGAAGGCTCAATGTTTTGGCAGAACAGTTGAGCAGGCAAAGCCAGAATCCTCATGAGTGGCAGCTGAACAGAGCAGTCTTTTACAGCATCATTCAACATTGGGGCACTCCTCAGGTGGATCTTTTCTCCTCCCCAGACAACCATCTGCTACCTCTCTTTTGCACCAGACAGCAGCACAGCAGCACCTGGAAAGTGGATGCTCTGTCCTTCCCTTGGAAGTTGCTATCAGTGTACACCTTCCCTCCTCTTCCTCTTCTTCCCAGAGTATTAGTGAAAATCAGGGGTAAATGTCCAAGGACTACTCTCATAGCTCCGGACTGGCCCAGACCGCATTGGTATCCACTGCTTCACAGTCTCTCCCATCTTCCTCATTTGCATCTTCCTCTGAAGCCAGATCTTTTGGTTCAGGAAAGGGGAAACATTCTACATCCTCATCTTCAGTCTCTCCATTTGGCAGCATGGCTCATTGTATGATTTCTTCCCTTTCTTCCTCCCCTTCCCAAAAGTTGATTGACATGCTGAGGGAGGCCAGGAGGCCTAGTACTAGGAAATCCTAAGCTGGCAAATGGGAAAGGTTCTCTCAATGGATGCAGGCTAGAGGGGAGTCTGCTTCTCAACCTACCCTTCCTCTGAACCTGGAATACCTGGCTGATTTGCTTCAGGGTGGTCTTTCTATTTCCTCTATCAAGATCCATGCTTCAACCATATCTGCTCATTGTTCTCTCAACAGCCCATTTTCTCTCATCCCCTGATGAAAATGTTTCTCAGAGGTGCTTGCAATTTAAAACCTTCCAGGAGAGCACCTACTCCAGCCTGGGATCTTAATTTTGTTCTGGAGAAACTCACTCTTCCTCCTTTTGAGCCAGCTGCCACTACAGATTTAAAGTTTCTCTTTTGGAAGACCACCTTCCTCTTGGCTATAACTTCAGCACGGAGGGTTTTGGAGCTGCAAGCTTTGATGGCAGTGGAGCCTTTTCTTATTTTCCATACAGATAGAGTCTCTCTGAGGACTAATCCATCCTTTATGCCTAAGGTGGTTTCCAGCCTGACTCTTAATCAGTCCATACACCTTCCTACCTTCTTTCCTAATCCTCGCAATAGAGGTGACAGGATCCTACATTCTCTTGATGTACACAGACAGCTCAGGTTTTACCTGGACAGGACTAAGGACCTTTGGAAATCAGCACAGTTATTGGTCAGTTTTGCCCCTGGAGCCCAGGGCAAGACTATTTCTAAATGGATTGCACATTGCATTTTGTTATTCCTTTCATGGCAAAGCTCCACCTGAAGGTGTTAGGACCCACTCTAGTGTCCTTACTAAAGACATTTTGGAGGCAGCCACGTGGTCTTCTGTTCGCACTTTCACAAAGCATTATAATTTGCCTGTTTTCCAGAGCCAGGGCAGGGTTTGCCACTGTGGTGTTGCGGGGCATTATCTCCAACCCTTGATGCTGTCGGTTCCTCCCCCCTTTTTATCCTGGGCTTTGGTAATCAACCCATTTGTTAGACTGCAACAGTGAAACACGATGAACATAGTACAGTTGTGTACACTTACCATAAATGTAGATGTTCGAGTGTATTCACTGTTGCAGTCCTGGTTTCCCCCCCTCCTTCCCCCTTTTTGTGGTCCTCCTATTCTCTTTTTCTGAGGTACAGGCTTAATTTATTATTTGTCAAATTGTTTTTTGATTTAAGCCTTATTTTCTGGGGGCTCCTGACTGTTATGGCAAGAAAGACTGAGAAAGTGACGTTGACTGCCTCCTTTTGTATCGGACGCTCTGACGTCCTTTACAACCAACAGCATTTTTACTTACCTTTGGTATTCTGGCCGACTGAAGGCTTCCGGGAGTCAGATAACCATTTGTTAGGACTGCAACAGTAAATACACTCAAACATCTACATTTATGTTGTGTACACAACTGTACTTTTCAGCAGCCTGTAGAGAAAACATAGACAGCATGCAGCACACATGGCAAGCAGAAGCAGGCCTAAACACATGGCAGCTGCAACCCCTGCAGGATTCCCTGGGAGAAGCTGTAATTTTCTAGCAAGTCCAAGACTAGCTCAGCAAAACGGACATGCTCAGTGCAGTATAAGGGTGCGTCAGCAAAACCCAAGTCAAGTCTCATTGTTAACTGTCATAATTGTGGAGCCAACCATGAGTCCAAAAGAGAGAAGTGCTTAGCATTTGGGCAGCAATGCCACAAGTGTAAAAAATGGAACCACTTTCAAAAGGTTTGTAGATCAGGCAAGCCTCATTCAGTTACTAAGAAAGGTCACACAAAAAAGCAAGTTGATCTTGTAGAGAGCTGCAACCCTACTTTCTGTATAGATGGTGTGTCAGTGGTCGGTGAAAAAGTTAATGCAGTAGATTTATTTGCAAAGAGCGAACTATTTTGTACTGTCCTGATCAATGGTAAACCCACAGAGCTCAAAGTGGACACTGGTTCAAAAGTGTAATGTTATGGCAACAGAGCCATTTGCTAAAGTGAGACCTGTTGAGCCACTTAATTTGGTTAATTGTGTGAAGCTTGTTGCTTATGGAGGTGAAGAGATTCAAACTGAAGGCTCAGTAGTGCTTTCATGCTATTTGGCTGGGAACAGTTACAGCTTGCAATTTTATGTAGTTAGAAGACCTGTACAGTCATTGTCAGGTCTCAGAAACAGTTTGAAGATGAAACTGCTTTCTTTTACCAGAGAAGTACATCATGGAAGCATATGTCCCAGTTCCAGTTTCACTGCTGCTATTTTCAAAGGGGTATGCTGATGTTTTCGATGACAAGATAGGCTTCAAAGTTCGGTCTTGGTGCAATTATTCTTCAAGAGGGCAGACCTGTTGCCTATGCATCTAGAACTCTTACCCAAACTGAGATGCAGTATGCTCAAATTGAGAAGGAATTTTTGGCAGTTATGTTCGAAGTTCCATGATTATATTTATGGCCAAGCTATTCAAATCGAAATTGACTATCAACCTCTAGTCACTATTTTAAAGAAGCCTATGCATTCAGCTCCAGCAAGACTACAAAGAATGATTCTCAGATTACAAAAGTATAATTTCAAAATGGTCTATACAAAAGGTAAACTTCTTTATCTGGCTGATACCTTATCCATATCACCCAGAAATACCACAGAACAGTTTGATGCAGAGAATTTTGACTTTGATGTCATGGAAGTGCGTATTTTTTCTACCAGGAGACTTGAGCTGAGAGGTCACGAAAAGACTGATCCAGTTTTGCAAAAGCTCAACCACTTCATCAATGCAGGATGGCCATCAAAGTAATCCTGTGTATTGCCAGAAGTGCAACCTTACTTTCCATACAGAGATGAGATGCTGCTGGAAGAGGGTATCATTTTCAAAGGTCCCAAACTTATTGTTCCTACTTCCTTACAGCATGAATACATTCAAATTTTGCATCATGGCCACCCAGGTTCCCTTTCTACCAAAAGAAGGGCGAAAGGACTAGTATTTTGGCCTTCTGTATTGAAAGACATTGATATAGTGCTTTCTTCTTGTTCAGTATGCAGTAGTTGTTGTTGTTGTGTCTTTCGGCTTTTCCCGGTTAGGGGTCGCCACAGCGGAACTCCGGTCCACTAATGATTGGCAGTTGATTTTTAAGTGCTGAGTTGCCAGCCCTAACGCACAACCTTCAACGAAGGTACGCCCATTCACACATGTCTCCACGCAGAAGACACTCTAGCTGAGAGTCGAACCGGTCAGCGTCTTACTGTGAGGTGACAACGCTATCACAGCACCACCACCGCGGAAATGCAATAGTACTAAACCACATTTGCAGAAAGAGCCACTTCAGCTAAGCAAAATTCCTGAACTACCTTGGTCAACAGTAGCAGCTGACATATTTGAGTGAAACAATCAGCATTACTTAGTGTTGGTAGACTCTTATTCAAATTAGTTTGAAATCAATTTTCTACCTAATCTAACATCCAGTGCTGTTATTACTAAGATGAAATGTCATTTCTCAGTCCATGGTAGTCCACACAAAGTTATTTCTGACAATGGTGCCCAGTTTACCAGTCAATTGTTTCAAAGATTTGCAAAACAGAGGGACTTTATCTATGTTACTAGTAGTCCTGAATACCCACAGTCAAATAGCCTTGCTGAACATCCAGTACAGAGTGCAAAGCAATTATTAGAGAGGTCAAAGTATGACAATACAGATATCTTCTTGAATTTACTTAATCTCAGAAATGTGCCCCGTGACAACCTACTTGACTTGCTTGCTCAGAGACTTCTATCTAGGCAAACCAGAACAACCTTGCCTATCAGTTATAGTTTGTTGGTGTCTAATGCTAAAAACAACAGAGCAGTCAAAGCCCAACATTTTAAAAAGTGGTGTTCTCAGAAGTTCAGCCATGATAAAATGAGCAGATTTCTTCATCCGTTAAAAGAAAGAGAGGTGGTGAATATGCAAACGGCAAAAGGCTTTGATCAAATTGGTCAAGTGAGAGGTATATGTGCCATTCCGAGATCCTACTTAGTGGAATCTGAAGGTATAGAATACAGGTGAAACTGCAGGCATTTTCTTCCTGTATCAGAAATGATATTGCAGCATCGTATCTGTGATACATACTCTAGATCTCAGAGCAACCGTGACAATGTTCATACTGAAGAACATGTCTCAGTATCCATTTCCATTCCTGATGCTGTCCCAGTTGTCCCCAAAGTTGAACATTTTTTGAAGACAGTCCCCATTGCTAGATCCAATTATGTCCTTTATGTTACATGATCAAATCATATCTTTAGACCTAGTGTAAAATACACAGCAACCTGGACATGCTTGTTTTATATGTGTCTGATTTTGTATGATTGCATGTCAAAGAATTAGTTCTGTATAATTGAATGTCAAAAGATCATTTCTGTGCAATTACATGTCATTGAATACTGTCATTTGATGTATAAGCTATTTCTCAAAGATGGAGAATGTAGAACAGAGTGTGTGTATGTACCTTTAAGAAGCATTTCCAGATGTATGCACGTGCAGGCAGCAGTGCCATTTTCAGAGAACAGAGTGTTAACATGCACGAGTGTGGTAGTCAGTCTGTTTATAAGTTTATTTACATTTAAGTTACAAAGCCTTATTCTTGATGTGTTTGTTTGTAATAAAGCTGCTTGAACTGAACCCACAACTGTTGGTCTGTTTTATCCTGGGCATATGGTATCCTTGGCAGGGTACTTCCCAATAATAGGCAGTACTGCAATACAGGTTGTCGCTCGTCTAGTCAGGATCTGGACGTCTCTGTTGAGGCGCATGATGAGCTTTCAGACATCCCAGTTTCTATTTATGATTTTGTTATTGTGACGCTTCCAGAGGCTGACAAAGCACAGTTTGATGGCACATCCCACCTGATCAAATGGCTGGTAGAACCATGAAGAAGAGAACATTGTTTGATTATTTCTGAGAGATAAGCTGGCATTCCACAGACTCCTGTATCAGAATGTGCCGCAGATACTCTTACTGAAGTATGGCAGAAGTCTTCCTCACCTTGAGTTATTCCTGCTAATCCCCCTAAAAAGTGAAAGCAGAAAATGAAGCTTACTTCTTCTCCTGTTACTCCTCCACTTGTTCCACAGCAAAAAGTAGTGTACTTGTTCTAATGAACTCTTCAAAGTTTTGATGTCACTGAAACCTCCTCAATTCATTTCTACTCCCCCTTCAACTCCTGAGAAGAGGAAGACTGATACTGCTTCAGAGAGAGAAGATTCTGATGTGGAACCCTCGGCTTACTTCTTAGACCTCTAGGGTTTGAGTTTAAGTCAGAAGACATAGTCACCCTTTCTCCTGAGTTCCTCCAGAAGAATAGTCTTTTGGCGACGCTTTTTTAAGATAATACAGCATTTTTCCCTTTAAGAATAAACAAGTCTGATGTTCAAATGAGATGCTACGATTCATTAAATATGGATGTTCCTAAACCACAAACCATCTTTCCTTGGCTTGAGGCTTTACAGGACATCATCTTGCTTGCTTCTTTGACTCCTGAGTTACAGCCACCTGCCTCAAAGAAATCAGATGGGTTTTACAAAGTACCAGATTGACAAATCTCTGTATTGAAATACTTCATCATGCCCTGCTGTGATTTACATTGAGTATGATAAAGCAAGTAAACTCTTTGCCCTCTAGTAATGCATTGCCAATGACATGAGCCATGGCTAAGTATGGAAAGAAAGTGTGCTCTTCTGTTATACTTTCAGTGCCATTAACTACCACACCCATATGAACATGTGTCTTTTGTTGATAACAGGAATAGATTAATTTCAGACCTGCCTGATTCAGACACTAAATCATCCCTTTTGTCCTTGCTTAAGTCTGCTACTCAGGTTGCCAAATACTTAATAAAAAGTGGTTATGATGCTGCTGATGAATCTTCTAGGGCTACAGCAAACTGGTTCTGTTGTGAGAAGATATTCTTGGTTATGTTTGCAATCCTTGGCTGATGATGTCAAGGCTATGTTGCTTGATTTATCCCTTGGACAGAGACTTTCGTTTTGGTCCTGTAACTGCTGAGGTTTTTCAAAACTGTACAAGAGTGAGGAGAAAATTTGCAAGAGTTTTAGCAATATTTTTTCTCTCCCCAGAGCCAAAATTCCAACTCTCTCAAAAAACAGAGTCCTCCTTTTGCAAAGACAGTCTCAGCAAAAAAAAAGTTCCTTTAGAATTAATATTGACAAAAGAGATACCGAGACCCCTGGAGTACCTAACATCAACCATACAGATTATACTCTTTGCCAGACTGCAGATGAGGAAGATTCAGTGGTATGTCAAGATAATCTGAGCACAAGACTTGCCTCCCTTTGAACTTCACAATTCTTCTGCCCTTCATGAAGAAACAATTTGGTGGGTGAGCCAGATATCACTCAAGCCAGACGTACCCTTTCTGGTACCCATGCACCATCAAAAAGTCTCCACAGACACTTCAGCCCTGGCTTGGGGAGCTTCTTCATTGAATTCAAATGTGTATGGTCAAGGCCGGACAGGAGCAAACATATAGTTATCAAGGAAATAAAAACCCTGATCTTAACTCTACAATCTCTTCATGTCTCTGGTCTCCAAGTGTTCTTAGAGTCCTAACAGACAGCACCATTGTCATGTGGTATGTGGAGCACCATTGTCATGTGGTGAAGCAACAAAGGAGGAGGAACAAACTCAGAAACATGTTTCAGTTTAAAAAATTCTTAATTGCACAATCCATACTCTCTTTAATTTATCAGTAAATGATCCACTTCTCCTTCTGAGAAAAATATTTTCAAATTAGTAGTTTTAATATTTATGCAATTTTCACTCCCAGGCCGTCTTCCATCCTGGCTGTCCCACATTTCCCCTTGTTTAGTGTTGCTCAAAAACAATTTTGCTTGTTCTTGTTTGTGTAAGAACAGGGATTGCTCAAGACCACAGTACCCAGTTTTGGGGATTTTCTCCTCTTTCCAATGTTGCAAGATGGTATATAGGTGTTTGGGGTGTGAAGGGTGTAAAGGCCCCCTGTGCAAAAAAAAAAAATGTTTTTATTCTGATGAATGGCACAGATGTGTTTCAGTCTACTGTGATCATGGAAGTACATTTCCAAGTGATCACTTTCCCATCTTTTATGATGAAAGCATTTAACCATCAGCAGCACTGGCCACTCATATCTGTTTTGCTTTTTCTTTTTTTTTTTTTTTTTTTTTAACTTAATTCTGCATTTAATGAGTTGTATTCTCCATCTTCCTGCAGAGTAGCAGTCAGATCACAGCAGACTTGTGTGATGCTATACCCCCCTTTGCATGAGTGGAGGTGCTACATAATTGATAGACCTGTGCCAGCCAACTGTTAACCCCCCTTAAAACTTGATTTTTACATCATGGATTTCATGGTGTAGATATGACTATCTAATATTTTCTCTGCAAATAGGAGGTGTAAAATCTGATATTTTACTTTATACCAGTTGTTCCACTGTGATGCACTTAATCCAGTATAGCTGTTTCTTTTGATGTAAGGGCTATGTGCAGAATAGTTCCAAAAAATGTAAGTATTGCTGGGACAGTTTGAAGTTCACATCAGGGGTAAGTAAATCTATTTTATCTTTTTTAAGCGATCAAGTCTTTCATTTTATAATGTTATCTATGAGAGCATCATATTAAAGGTTTTTGATAAACTAATTCTGCTAATTATTTGTTGCGATTTACCACGTCTAACCTTACTGCATCTTTTGATGTGATGTTTAAAGATTGTCCAGGATTTTTCTTTAATATGTTGGGCGCTGTTTAACATGCCCTTAGTTTGTTTTCTGTTAGGAAACCAGGAATCTTCTTCTGACTATGACTGGCTCGGAAGAGAAGAATGGCATATTAAGCATAATTATTGAACAAAAATAAAAAAAATAAAATATAAAAACAATCTTAGAAGAACTGCATGCGTATTCCTTAAAAGACAATAAGTGGAAATCTTTGAACATACATACATAAGTAGCTTGCAGCACACACAACTTAAGCAGGCTTGATAGTCTGCCAATGCTATCCGCTGACAAATTATATGCATTATTTGCTTTCTGGAAACTGAAAGTAAGACTTTCGGCTTTTTCCTGGTAAGGGGTCACCACAGCGGAACTCCGGTCCACTAATGATTGGCAGTAGATTTTTACGAAACGCCGAGGTGCCAGCTCGACGCCCAACTTTCAACGAAGGCACGCACGTCTTTCGAATGCTACCCAACCGCAAGGAGGACATACAGACACCACACAGAAGGCAAAGTCAGTGTGATATGATTGCTAAAATAATATGTCTATTTTCTTCAGATCCTTAAAACAGGAGTCTAAAATTCATTAGAGTAGCAAGCCAGATTAGAAGCAAAAGGAATCGAGAATGTTGGCCAGATGAAGAATTTTAGAGCTGACACATTTAATAGAATCTGTTGTTCTAAAATAAACGGACTTTTGATGTACTGGCTGCTGCAAGGTGAATTGGTGAAAGCGAGTATATTGGCATGCTTAGTAAATTATGTAATGATAAATTTAATAAGCTTTTTCTCATATGTATTTGCTTAGTGACTGTCAATGATAAGTACATTGCAGGGATGATTGTTTGCAATTTAAAATGTAATTACATATTTGGAAAGGCCTGGGAGGAAAGAGATAAGAAAAGAATAAAGGTTTGCCCTGCTAATTAAGGTAGTAATTTCCCTCCATGTCCCCAAAGTCCCAGTAACTCATTTTGGATGAGTTTCTTTGAAGGTTTATAATTTGAAATGTATCTTTACTCAAAACCAATACAGGCAGAACATGATTTGCAAATGGAAACATAAGTAACAAAAATATTGAGTACCATTTAAATGTTTTTCATGAGGAGGATGTTTGTTTTTCATAGTTACTAAAATGTCCTTTTACTGTGAAGACATTTTAGGTAGTGAAATCCTCAGAGAGTTTAAAAGGATTATGTATTGAATGGCTTGTTTCAGAGCACTAAACTGACATTTGCCCTTAAGCAAGTAGTGTTAATTAGATTTCTGATTAGTAAATAACTAACCAGTGAGAAGTAATTTTATAGTTTTTCATTATTTAATGCCTAGTGCATGCCTTTATTTCATTTTGGTTTTGTGATATTAGCACAAGAAATGTAGATTAGATAGAAATTGATTTGCATAAAGGTATTGGCATGTCATGTTTTAAAATGTCTTTTACCTTTTTTTTTTTTTTTTTTAACATCTAGACTGCTAAGCCATTTGTTTGTGCTTGTACTACTGACATGATCTGTGATGCTGTTGTTTACAGACTTTTTCCTGTGCTAGGTAATTGTGCCTAGGTGTTGCCCGTTTTCCTCCGTACAGTTCATGCTTCATCCTAGACCTGATTGACATTGCAAGTTGTTCCTTGGATCCATTTTCAGTCTTGTTGCATGTTGTCCTGCTGCAGCAAAGAACTAGCTTTTTGAAAGTATTGTCGGTGAATTGGGGAAACATGTGCAGGCACAAGCTAACGCTTTTTAAATTTTAGTGAAATCCTAGCTTCTTTACATTTTATGTCCAACAATCCCCAAAATTAGTCTGTGGAGCTTTGGTAAGTGTGGACAATGTAGCTTCCCTTTAGTGCTGTAGTAATGCTCCAACATTTGTGGTGGGAGAGCACATAATACTGAACTGAAACACACAACTTGATCTTGTTAAGTAAGAAGCTACCACTTGGTTCCATACTGGTCTGAGATCAGCGGCATAATTTAGAAAACCAACTAATTTTCTAGAGCAGTCTTTAACCACTTAATAACTTGGTAGTTTCTCTAGAACATACAAGTCCCTTTCACAGTGGAGACCAAGAAACACCAAGAAATTGTTTCCTATGCAGGGTCTTGGTATATAGGCAGCAGAGTTTATGGGATTTGAGCCTAAGTCTACAATATCTTCATTTTTTGTGTGTTTACTGTTTGGTTCAGGATTTTGGCTTTTATTCTATAACAAAAATTCTTTTGAACTTAAAGATTTCAGAGCAGCAGTTAAGCATAACCATTGGATAATGTTTTGAACTCTTATCCCTACATGATGATTTTATTTTTTATGCAACGGTGCTGCATGAATTTGTGAGATGCTGGAGGATAGTAAAAAGACCAGATACCATGTGTAGTACCACGTAGTATGTGTAGTACAAACTTTGCTTCTTGCACTAAATTGCAATCTCCTTAACTATTTCAGTCTATTACCTTTTGTGTCATTGTGCTTCAAATTTGTGTGGGCCTCTAGGCTATAGGAAAGGTAATGCTTTGTAAGCACTGCTGTGTTATGGGGTCAATATATGCATTTAGGATGTATGATTGTCTGTGAGGCACATGCTTGGGTTAATAGAACCTTTTGGGTGGTACAAGTTGAAAAATCTATAGTGTTTCTTTCTTAGGCACTGAAGCCATCTTCCTGACAGCTAAAATCCCAGTCTTCACTGTCTCTAACTGAACTGGATGAATGGGTTATGTGAATTGTAGCCTTTCTGATGGGGTAAGATGATCTTTGATTTTGTTAATTACTGCATGCCGATTGCAGGTTGATTTTAAGGCATTTTTCATTTAGGTTTTAGCAGTAATCTGACTTGGTTTTAGGTAATGCTAGACTTATCTACGGCTGGAATGGTTTAACAATGAGAGTGAATTCTGTGCATATTATAAAATTAAAGTAGACATACTGCTGTGAGTCCTAGTTGCTCTACCTATGTTCAGACAGCAATGACATTCAAATAGAAGAATTTGTAACTTAGAAAAACAGCAGCTGTGATGGCTGCCAGTTCAGTAGTAGATAGCTGCAGTGGTATTTATTTTTAGCATGGCTACCAAGCTCCTTTGCATGAATAATGCTGGATTTACAGTGGGCATGCTGAGTGTTTTGTCCATTAAGTGTGTGCATTTTGGAATATTAATGCAAGAGTTTAGTATAATTCAGGATTGTTTAACTGTAGCTGTCAGATGATGTTGGTTGTACTTTTCTTTTTTGTTGGTGTTCAGGGTCAGTTATTCATAAGGGAAAATACATTAGTTATAATGTTAACAAAATTCCAGACCACACACACACACACACACACACACACATACACACACACACACACACAGAACTAGAGTTCACATAACTGCAAACTGGGTGCCATAATCGACTCTCCAGCTGACACAAACATCCTTCAAAAAGGTCTCACAGAGACAGATAACTGGTGCCAGCGCCATGGTTTAAAGCTAAATGCCAAAAAATGTATAGTCATACCCTTTGGCAAAAACAATGTGCCCACAAATTACCACATAGGCGGAAACCCATTAAGTACAGAGAAAGTTATTAGGGACCTGGGGACCCAAGTTGATAGCAATCTCTCCTTTGAAAACCACATTGCCAAAGTGGTTAGAAATACCTTCTACATAGCCCACCTCATCACGAAGGGTTTCACATCTAGATCAAGAGAGGTAATCGTGCCCCTTTATTCATCCCTCATCAGGCCCATCATAGAATACAATGCCCCTTTTGGGATGTACCTTACCCGACACCTGCAGCAATTAGAGAGACCCCAAAAGTATCTCACCAAGAGGATCAAGGGTCTCAAACAGATGCCATATGCTGCTCGCTTAAAAAAACTCCAGCTCTACTCATTTGCATACCGCGTACTTCGAGGCGATCAATGCCTGACATTCAAAGCTGTGTCAAATCCAGAATTAATGGACATGCTCCACCTCAGTAAATCTAAATCCCTTAGAGCCACATGCTCGAGGGACTTGAACCTCAGCATAGAAATAAATAGAACTTGCTGGAGGGACAGGTTCATAACCCAGAGGCTCCCTTCGCTCTGGAATAGAATTCCAGTTCATGTGAGGCAGAGCACCTCACTGAATCTCTTCAAGAAAAATCTCGATAGGTGGATGGGGGATCGTAGGTTTGTCCCAGGGATTACTCCCGTGTCACTATTAGACAGAGGCACAGTAAACTAAACCTTAAAAAGGGCACAGTATACTCAAATCAAGGGGTGGCGTAAGCCATACAGAATCGGGCTAGGCTTATAATTGCCCCAGGGCAGATAGCCTAGTATGAACCTATGAACTGATTTTGCTGTTCAGTAAATAGGAAGCTGTCAAAAATAATGCAGTGTGGATTCTAAAGATATAGCTCTGTCTTATAATTCATGTGTATTTTGCCTCTCAAGATATAGTCTTTCTTTCTCACTTATCTAAGGAGGCAGCCTTTCTTCTTCTCATCTCTTTTTATACAATACTATCTTCTGCATTGCATTCCATGGAGCATTAACTTTCTTTATTCTTGCTTCCTCATACATGTCTGAACTTCATTTTATTGCAGAAGTGACTGTACTTGCTGTAGATCTTTGGTTCAATTCTCAGAATGCAGCACCTACTGGTATGAACTTCTTTGGATACATTGGATATATTCATTATTTTTGCCCTTCCCCACCCTGTGCTTCTGATATCCTCCCACACCCATCAACCCATTTATTCTCTTTCTGCCTTCTCTCCCCACAACAGGCAGGAGGGATGGCTGAATGCTGTCATAATTCTAGACACGTGCATCCTCCCTGTCTAAGGAAAGAGCAACATTAATGGCCAGTTTCCCACAGACTGCTACCCCCTTTAAGAAGGTCAAGTACTGGGAAGTGGATATCATATATATGGCTGGGCTTTTTTTGTTTAGATGTGCAGAGCAGCCAGTGTGGCTGTTCTTGCAGAAACCTATGGATCTGACCTGTTAATGAACTGCTTCCTGCAGCCAGTGGTACAAGGTTTGCTTCCTTGAGCAACTCATTTAAGCAAACATTGCTCCCAGGTTGCCCCTGAAAGTGCCCACTCGTATCCAGTGGGTTTACATAGCAACAGATTTGTTGTTTAAAAAAAAAAACAAGAAGAAGCTGTAACTGGGGGGGCATTATCATAGGTATCACCTCTGTACTCTTGCTAACAGCCATATCTCCCCAACTACCAATGGACAGTAGCTTCAGCCTCAACTTGAGTGTGCCCCATTTGCAAGCAGAATCTCAGTCCCTCCTCAGTACCTACTGCCGGACTCCTCCAGTGTTTGAATCACTAATTGAACTTGGATCTTCTGGTCTTATTTCCATCCATTTCTGCCCATCTCCCACAGTGCCCAAGACACAAATCATATTCTGCTCATCTGGGTTACAGTCAGAGCTCCATCATTTAGCACCAAAGAGTAGGCTTGGATATGCTGACTTCTGAATCACATTTGTCAAGCTACACCCCCCCTCTGGTTTGCACTTTTCAACATGCTGATATTTTTAGCTTCCTACACTGGACGCAATCTCCATGGTTTGTACATTATTAATTTATTTTATTATTTGTTAATTACTTAAGTGAAATTACCCTTACAGACTTATTTCAGCTTCACCCAGGCCACAGAAGAGAATGCTGTATGCACATTAATAGCTTCCTGTATCCAGTCAGTATTGTTTGCAAACCTGTGGGAAATGGGAGGAAATGGAATGTTTTGATGGGCATAAGGTAGTAACTGGAGGTATGACCCATGCCCTGGAGCCTTGAGCTTTAACTCAGTAGCACTAAAAACTACCCCACCATACTGAGCATTTTACAGAGTATAACATTTGGCTGCTATGTCATATATATCAAGATACACATTTTTGTGGCTTTTACTGTTTAGGAAACAGCTGTGGCTCTTCTTAGAATACAGCTCTTTTGGTTTGTATCTCGTAGAATTCTCTTTGCCTCAGTCCTTTACGCTCTCTTTTTCAGGATACAGCTGTTTTGGATCAGTTCTCTTGAAACACAGCCCATATGTTTCTCAGGACAGAGCTCGTCTGGTTATCCTTTTTGAAAGGCATATCTTTAGGCATGCATCTCTCACAATGCAGCCCTTCTGGCTGACACATGATGTGACAGCTAGAGTGGCTAATGCTTTTCAGTATTCATTTGTTTATTGCTTTTGTTGATGAGGTAACACCAGCTAACCCTGTGGCCACTTCATGCAGGTGACCTTGTGATAACTTTAATCACCAGCAAAATTTAGTAAGGACCCCAATGTTAACAGGTAAAATGTCCGGTATGATAAAGACTTGTGATATTTCAAAAAGGAATGTCAGACTGCCAGATGAATAAAAGACCTACATGCATGTTTCAACCTGTGTGACTTGCCACACGTTGAAGATCATTTGTTCATGCTGAATAGACTGAATAGGCAAAATAACAAAAATAATTAACCCCTTTGTCACCCACTGGATTGCCAGTTGGCTCACAGATAGTATGCAGGCAGTCAAAATAGGGGAAGTTGCCTCCACAAAGGGACCAGTCACCAGTGGATTCCCTTGGGATTCTATGCTGGGACCTCTGCTATATGGCATCTACTTTTCTGAAGTAAATACCAACACCAAATAGCTCTGGCTGGTTATGTTTGCAGATGACTGCAAGCTAGAAGCAGTCAATGACTCCCCAAATGACTTAGCCATCCTGCAGTAAGTTTTGTCTCAACTAAATAACTGGTGCAAAATCATGGATTGAAAGTAAATGCCAAGAATATACATTATTGTTACCTTTGGAAAGTCATTTATCCCAGGGAACTACCACTTTAACAGTACGCCCCAAAGAGTTAACCCAGTTGTTCAGTGTTTGGAACCTTATGTGGACAGTGACCTAACTTCTGACCAACATGCGTCCATTGTTGTGAGAAAATCCTTCTATACTGCACAGCTTTAAACAAAGGGATTGTGTCTAGATCTACTCAGCCCTCATTAGGCCGGTCATTGCATATAGTACCCCCTTTGGCATGTATCTGTCCAGACACACGCAACAACTGGAATGCTCACAGAGATACCTTACTAAAAGGATGCAAGATCTAACCAACATGTTGTACATGGATTGAATCAAAGCCCTGACACTGTACGCTATATCCTACAGACTGCTAAGAGGTGACCTATGTCTAGGATACAAGACATCCTCTGACCCAGTAATGATGGATTTACTGCATATCAACAAGCCAAATGGCATCACAAATACTCTATCTAGAGATCTAAACCTCTTTTGCAATATCATTAGAATAATTTGGAGGGACAGGTATATCTTGCAGATGATACCACTGCTTTGGTACAGATTCCCCATCCACATAAAACAAAGTTCATCCTTGCCCATATTGAAACGCAACTTGGGTCTATGGGTAGGAAACAGAAAATTTACCCCAGGACTTCCCCCTGTTCTACTAATGGATGTAGGCAGCCCCTAAATGCTTTATCCCATGCATCGGTCCCCTCTACTTGTCTATGGTGTGATTCCAGTTATTCTCATTAGGGTTAATATTTAAGTATTGACCAGGGGGATGGGTAAGGCCAATCTCTAAACAAATGGGATAAGTTGATTTGAGACCAAAAAGGGAAACTGGCAAGGCTTAAAATGACCCTTAAGGGCATCTAGCAAAGTACTTACCTGTGAACCTATACTGTAGCCAGTAGTTTTGTTAACTTATATTTAGTTTATTAGCTATTGGGTTGGAGTGCAGGGTTAAAACCTTTTGCATGTAGGAGCTTTGCCCTCCACATAAAAAAAAATGATTGGTGGATTATTGAGTTGCTGATTTGGTCTGACAGGCTCCTCTTAGTATCTTCAGTGTATTATTAGTGTATTATGTCTGCTTACTACTAAACTATATTTGTTTCCCTTTCTCATGACATAAATATTCTGTTTTTTGCCCTTTAGAATACTCCCTGCACAGGGCTTATACCTCTCAGGATGTAACTCCCTTTTGGCTTGCACTTTTCAAAATGCAATTTTTCTGATGTATATCAATATTCAAATACTTCAGCTTTTAGTTCTCAAAATATAGGCTCTGGATTATACCTCTCAAGGTGCAGTTCTGGTTTCAGTTTGTTAGAAACAGACCCAGCCCTTTGACATAGGGCCTGGACATCTCCCTGCATTGCTGGTAACCCAGGTTATGTTCTCAACCTCGGGAGTGCCCACCTGACATCTTTACTATGATGAGGTTAGGAGGGGGATTTCTGACATGGGTTCATCTCCTGTCCTCTGCCAGGTTCTAGCTACACACAGGAGCTCAGCTGACTACACGTGGAATTGTTTTTGTTTTTGTTTACAAACCATGGTTAAGTCTGCATAAAAAAAATCCATTCATCTCACTGTGGTAGCTGCTGTACTGTTGACTCTTAACTCCTCTCCAGAGGAAGCTGCCAGAACTGATGATGCCCCATAAAGTGGACATTGTCATAATGCATGGTGCCCCACCATTGGATACTCCCAGAGTTTGGAGTACCGGAAACAGCATTCCTTCTGTAAAGAAGCCAGCATACACACACACAGGGTAAATGCAGGTATAACATTTGTGAGGGAATTAATGATTTTTGCTAGTTTTGGCACAAAAAGGAGAAGAAATGTCCTATCTGTGTGGAAACCGCCTTTATAGGATGTATATCAGTTCATCCAACATCTGCTTTCCTGGAGAAAATTTGGCAATACTGCATGTCTGAAAATGTTTCGCTTTCTGCAGTTTGAAGTGTGACATGTAGACAGTGCAGCTGCATTCAAAGAAAACTCAAAGGAGCAGCGACATGTTCCCCTTTGTTTGCCTGTGAGAATGTTCATCAGGAACTTGAACCGCTTGACCGCTGGCAATGTCACGGGTACTGCCTTCTGTATCATATTCAGAAGGAATCTGTCAAATTAAAACCCTTTTACACCTATTATAGAAGACAGAATTGGCATTATTAGCTTTATATTATGTGGTTTCAGTGACTTCCCTAAAGGTGACAGTGGGCGCTCTGTTGATTGGCAGTTTCCCCAAATTTACGTCTTTTCATTTTTTTTCCTTCTTCTAAGCACTAGTATGCTCTTTCTGTTTCCCCAAACCCACTCACACCGTTAGGAAAAGTGAGCATCTGTTTACTAGTAGTGGTGCTGGAAGGAGCGATCAGTACTATTTGCACTTTATGTTGCCTTTATTTTAAACATTAATATTTTTACAAATTGCCACAACACAGTTGGCAGTAACCATTACACAGACAGTACCAAAGATATAGTAACTGGACTTCTTCAGTGGTAGTCACATGGTTGCTAAAGGCAATCTTTTTGTGCTAGTTGATGCTAGATTTTAGTTCACTCTTCAAAATGCTGTTCTCCCAAACCACTAAATTTCTTTTTTTTTTTTTTTTTTTTTTTTTAATTTTAATGTTACATGTACAGCTGTAGTCATCAACAATCAGTATGGTCATTTATCTGTGGATTGTGACCATACCTCTCTCCTGGTCTTGGTGTTAGCTCAAAATTTTGCCCTGTCACTCCTATTGTCACTTAAAACTGGTGATTTTGAGAGAGAAGGTGATGGATTACATTTAATAAATAGTGACACTCATTACAGTTACATACTTTTTACTTCAGAAAGTGTATGCTATTTTACATTCTCTTATTTTGCCGCATTTTCAAGTTAGTAATATTAATATTTTACAAACGTGTCCCTGATGTGAGGTATTTTTCTCTGATTCTGGAAGTAAGAAGTTGAGAGCTTTAAGTGTGATCTGTTAGTCTTCACTAAGTAATATGTGTGTAAGAATTGGAAGAAGCTGGATTTTTTTCCTTTCTTTTACCTCAAATCTTGCCTTTTCTCATTTAATTTCTTACCTAGTAGACATTTCCAACTACTTTTCCTTCTGTGTGACCAAAATTTCTTCCACAGTAGATACTAATCTTTTGGGGTCATTTGTTGTCTTCTGATTAACTTTTTCAGCATAATTCTTCATCATTATAGATGTTCTTTGTGTTTCACTGTTGCAGTCATCACATATGGGTTATCTGCCTGCAGGTAACCCTCAGTCAGCCCGAATACCAGAGTCTTGGGATTTCTGCATCGGACGCTGTCACCTCTTCCATGACATCAAGTCGGGTATAAAACATGCAGCCAACGCCATTACATCAGTCTTTCTTGCCGTGGAGGAGCCCGAAGCAGAAGCAATTCACAAGTGCCGGTCGGCCGCTACCTGAAATTTTCGTTTTTTGAGTTTCAAACCTAAAGTCTTCTAAAGCTAAGTACCCGTTGGGGATCCTTTTTTTCTTGCTTTAACCAATGTCAGAAAAAGTTAACAGTTGTCTTGCCTGTGGAAAGCAAATACCTCACAGAGATTTTCATTCTTACTGCGTCACCTGTTTAGGCCCAGACCACGATGTCCCTCGCTGTCAGCTTTGTGCCTTATTTAATGCCCAAACCATTCGTCTTCGGGCTATCTTTGTCTCTAAATTCTTTCGCTCTCATTCTCCATATTCCGAAATGGCTTCGATAAGCCATCCGACTACCAGTCTTCCAAAAAAAGTAAAGATAGAGACGGACCGCATAGGTCCAAAACTGCGACAACGCTTCTGTTAAGCTAGTCGCAAGTCCGCTGGTACTCGAGGTGCCTTTGCAGCCCCTGATGCCCACTTCTACAGATTCGCAGGCCTTTGCTGAGACCCATTCGGAGTCCGGTATGCCACAAGATGCTTCTTCGACTATGGAGCCTGCAGATGTCTCTACCTTGGATTAAACTGACAACTTAGTTTTTAGCTAAAACTGCCAAGTTTCTCAGGCCCAGAGTTTGCACTACACCTAGCAAACCGACAACCAAAGCGTATGCTCAAGCTCCCATGACACAAAAGCAAATGCTTAGAATGGCTGAAGACCTTATTACTCTAATTTGACTTCCCCTGCTAAAAGACAAAGAATTGAGTTTCCTTCTGATTCTACAGACCAGGAGTCCGATGACTCTGACCCTTCTGATTACCAGGACATACCCTTATTAACCTATGAGGATTCAGATGCAGAGGAATACATTCCCTCTGCCTCCCCTCCAGAGGACTTTTCTTTTGGTGAAACCTTGCATACTTTGAGAGCATTTCCGCTGGGAATGCCAGGACTATCCTCAGTCCAAAAAGAGACTCAGAGAATTTTTAGAGTTGCCTCAGCACAGACCTCTAGCTATATAAACCCTGTCCTGGATATTACATATGATATCTTCATGGAATCCAGTCTTACTCCAGACACCTTACCACCAGCCCCTAATAAAACCCTGACAGGTACTACAGAGTACCTGATTCTCACAAATTTCTCTTTAAGAATCCTACTGTGGATCCAGAGACCATTTCACAGGGACTTAAGGGCATTAAGGCTACTACGGCCAAAAACCCTACCCTTTCAGACAGGGATTCTAGAGCTTTAGACAGATGGGGTAAGAAGGTATATACCTCTGCAACTCTTGCCATCAGAGCATTGAATTGCCAGTTTCACATGTTGAAGTACCAGCAACATATTATGGAATTAATTAAACAAAAAATGGTGTTACTTCCAGATTGTGCAGAAAATAAAGATTTACAAGAGTTAATGCATTCTGCAAACCAAGTTAGTAAACATACTTTGCAGTATGGTTTCTTGATGCCTTCGAAGCACCTTGCAGGGCTGCAGTCACTGGGTCTGTACTGAGAAGGCATGCTTGGCTGAAGGAACAAATCTTGCCAGATCATGTCAAAGCAAAATTACTAGACGCTCCTCTAAATCATGTCCGTTTGTTAGGCACCAAAGCAGTAGAAGTTCTTAAAAAGATGGAGGAAAAAGCTAAATCTATGCAAACTGTCAAAGATTTCTTACAGGTGCACCCACCTAGATTCAGTAGACATTGGCCTTCTAAAAACTGGTCCTTTCCAGCCCCTCCCAGGCCTTCTCAGTCCAAACCCAGGGGAAACAGACCACCAAGACTACAATCTCAGGGTATGCAGAGATCTAAACAATGGAGTGCTCCCACCTCAAAAACAGGGAGTGGTAAGCCACCCCCTTATGGAAAAAGTTCGCAATGACTTTTCAATTATCCTTTCCAGCCATGCCCAATTACTTGAGCCCCTAGGAGGAAAACTTGCCCTTCATGCAGAAAACTGGATGTCCATTACTCAGGACCGATGGGTTCTAAACATTGTATCCCAGGGATACAGATTCTACTTCCATTCACTGCCAACCCCAAGCAGGTTTCCAGACCTTCCTCCAAACTAGGGGGGTAGAGGCTCAAAAGCAAGTACTTTCCCTTCTCAATATCAGGGCTATTCAGCCAGTTCCAGTAGAACAAAGGGGACAGGGTTTCTACTCCAGACTGTTCCTGCTGCCCAGAAAAGGGGGCTCTTGGCGCCCTATCCTGAATCTATCAATTCTCAACTCCTTTCTGGTGGTCCCAAAATTCAAAATGCTTACTCTGCAATAACTTCTCCCTATGCTACCCAAGGATGCCTGGTTAGTCACCCTAGATGTAAAGAAGCTTATCTGCACATTCCCATAAGGGAGTCTTGCAGGAAATATCTACATTTCAGGGCAGGCTCTATGCACTGTCAGTGCTCTGCACTTCCCTTTGGCTTATCTACTGCACCCAGAGTATTCACAAAGTGCCTGGTTCCAGCCATTGCACACTGCAGGCAGAGAAATATTCAAATTTTCCTATACTTGGACGATTGCCTGATTCAGGTGGACAGTCAGGAATTGCTACTTCAGCACCTGGCATTTGTAAAAAGGCTCCTAACTTCACTGGGGTACACCATCAATGAAAAGAAATCACAACTGGTGCCCAGTCAAAAAATTGTATTCCTGGGAGCAAGCTTGAACACAACTTCCCAGATGGCATTCCTCACTCCAGAAAAGCAGGTTTATTTGACAAACTACTTCAAACTAATGGCCACCAAAACCCAGCTATCTGCAAGGAGAATACTGCAAGCCCTAGGGTTCATGGCCTCATGCATTCTGCTAATTCCATATGCAAGACTGCATATGAGGAAATTCAGTGATACTTAAAAAGTCTCTGATGTCAGCATTCTCAGGACCCGGAAACAGTGATTCCTATCATGCCTTGTCTAAGGGCAGAGTTCTTTTGGTGGACAGAAGAATGCAACCACAACAAGGGACTACCTTTCACTCAACCCCTCGCCGCCCAACCCCTGACAACAGATGCATTAGACTATGCATGGGGGGGCTCACATGGCAGGCAAATGCATTCAAGGCAAGTGGGGCCCAGGACAAATTCTCCTGCATATCAATCAAAAAGGGATGCTAGTTGTACAGAATGCTCTGACAGCCTTCAAATACCTAATCCATCCAGGACAGCTGCTGATAAAGACAGACAGCACCATAGTTGTGTGGTACATAAACAAGCAGGGGGAACCCATTCTTACCCACTTTGCAGGTTAGCCATGGCCCTGTGGAATACAGCCTTGAGCAACCAAGTGCACCTACAAGCTCAATTCCTGCCAGGCAAACAAAATTCACTGGCAGACGACTTAAGCAGAAATCTACTGGACCGACACTAGTGGAAATTGGAGCCCAACTCCTTCAAACTTCTAATTCAGAGGTGGGGGACACCAGAGCTGGACCTCTTTTCATCCCCCTGAGAACCACCAGTTGAGCAAATTCTGCACCAGGAACCCTCACAGCAGGGCCTGGAAGGTGGATGCCCTATCCTTCACATGGGAAAACCTCTCAGTTTATGCCTTTCCCCCTCTGCCCCCCTCTCAAAAGTACTACTCAAGATCAAACAGGACAGGCCAAGGGCGATCCTTATTGCCCCAGACTGGCCACGCCAGCAGTGGTACCCACTCCTACGCAGTCTGACAACAGTGCCACCCTGGCACCTACATCAGACACTTTCCCCACTGTCTCAGCAGGAGGGACAGATTTTGCATCCACAGTTGCTATCCCTAAACCTTGCAGCCTGGCTTATCCCCTGAATACACCACCAGCAACCCTCAGCAAACAGGTGCTGGACATCATCCTTGAGGCCGGAAGGCCTAGTACTAGGAAATGCTATGCTGAAAAGTGGAAAATATATTGTTCTTGGAATCAGTCTCAAGAAAAGACACAGCAGTGCTCTCCTTGCCTCAAATCCTTGATTACCTAGCTGAACTGCTCCACAGAGGCTTATCCTTCTCCTCCATTAAGATGCGTGCCTCTGCCATCTCAGCTCATTATAATACTGAGCCACCTCTTTTTTCTCACCCTCTCATCAAGCAGTTCCTGAGAGGGGCTAACAATTTATGGCCCCCGAAGCGAGCTCCCACCCCTGCCTGGGACCTTAACTTTGTACTGGAAAAGCTCACGCTTCCCCCTTTTGAACCCATTGCTTCAGCAGAGTTAAAATTCTTCTCTTGGAAAACAGCCTTGCTTCTAGCCATAACTTCAGCAAGAAGAGTGTCTGAGTTACAGGCACTAATGGTTGTAGAACCCTTCATTATTTTCCATGCTGACAGGGTTTCCCTCAGGACTAACCCATCCTTTATGCCTAAGGTGTTATCCAGTGTGGCTCTAAACCAATCCATCCATTTGCCAACCTTCTTTCCTAATCCTCAGAATAAAGGGGGAAGGATCCTGCACTCCTTGCATGTGCACAAGCAGCTCAGGTTCTACCTTGACAGGACTAAACCTTTCAGAAAATCTGACCAGCAGCTAGTCAGCTTTGCTACAGGGGCAGAGGGCAAGGCCATTTCAAAGCAAACCATTTCCAAATGGATAGCACACTGCATCCATTTCTGCTACAAGCAACATGGAAAACATACCCCACAGGGGATCAGAACACATTCCACTAGGGCTACTTCCATCTCTACAGCATTTCTCAGGGGAGTCCCTACCAGGGACATCCTGGAAGCTGCAACCTGGAGTTCTGTACACACCTTCACCAAGCATTACCACTTACCTATTTTTTCTAAATCCAGAGCTGGACAAGGCCTGCTAGCCAGACCTAATACTTCTTGACTGCCTCCACCCTTCCTCAGCTTTGGGAATCATCCCAAGTGTGATGACTGCAACAGTGAAACACGAAGAACATAGTACCATTGTGTACACTTATCATAAATGTGGATGTTCGAATGTATTCACTGTTGCAGTCCTGGTTTCTCTCCCTCCTCCCCCCTGGTTTTCTCTATCCTTTCTTCCTATCCTCTTTATGGCCATTTTTTATGGCAGTGGTATTTACTTTTTACTGGAGTTGTTCCACACCATATAATAGCTTCCTGTTTTGGGAGCTCCTGACATTTGATGCAAAAAAAACTGATGTAATGGTGTCAGCTGCATGTTTTATACCCCTGATGACCCGACATCATGGAAGAGGTGACAGCATCCGACGCGGAAATCCCAATACTCTGGTATTCGGGCCAACTGAGGGCTACCTGCAGGAAGATAAGTGTGATGACTGCAACAGTGAATGCACTTGAACATTTACATTTATGGTAAGTGTACACAACTGTAATTTCTCCTTCAGGGTTTTTCCATTTCCTTTGTTATATTGTTCAGGAATCATTACTTAAGATTTTCTGACATTGATCCCTGTGTGTGTGTGTGTGTGTGTGTGTGTGTGTGTGTGTGTGTGTGTACATGTGTGTGTGTCTGTGTGTGTGTTGTACCTGTGTACTGCTTTTTTGCTAAGTAATCCATTGAAGTGTCTTTCCAAATCTTAAACTCATAACTTTCCATGTTTGTTGTCATCCAGCTGCCAATATTTACTCTGGGCATTTTTTAGCATTTGAACTTGAACCTGCTAACTTACAGGCAGTTTAAGTGCTCTTTTTTATGGCTATGTTTTGTTTTCACTTTTTTTTTTACCTGAAACACTTTTAGAGTCTAGCGTGTTTATCTTTATGGTTGTGCACAGTGTTAGTTGTGTTTTGTATAATCTGACTTTAGTGGCAGCCCTTTTTTTCATTTTTTTCCCGAAACAGTTTTTCATTTAGACTTTTTATTTTCAGTTTAGTATCCTTACATATGATATATACAGTTATTATCCTCTGTGGAGATCAGAAACCTACCAGTGCAACATCCCATAATTAACTGTGTTGCCATTATGTTAGTCCATTTATGTCAGCCGCCATCATCTGATCATAGGATCATAGGAAGTTGCTAGGCTAATGGCACTAGGCCCCTTACAAGCCTAGCCAAGTTCTCCCCTTATTTCCACGATCCAGCACCTAATGCCCAAGTCAAGAGGAACACAGATGGAACCCCCGGGGTGAATTTATGGGTACCCATCCATTCGTCCAGATTGCGTTTTATTTGAACCAAGAAGATGCTGTGTTTGACATGAAGTGGGAGTCTGTTCCAAAGCTATGGTAACCTCTGGGAAACAAATCTGCCCCTCCAGTAGGTTGAATTAATGTCACATACCAGATTAAGGTCTTTAGAGCGACTAACCCATTTGACTTGCAGATATGCAGCATTTTCAATAAAGCAAGGTCAGAGATTGCCTCCGAGTAGTCTGTATGAAACAGAATAAAGTGACAGTGATTTCAGACAATCCACACAGGACAGATGTTAAAGACCTTGAATTTTCCTTGTGAGGAACCTTTGTGGTTTCTCCAATTGCTGCAGGTGCTTGGTAAGGTAGATATCAAAAGGGGCATTGTACTTCCTATTTGGCCTGATGAGAGAAGAGTACAGGGAGTTTATAATTTCTTTTTTTATGGAGGCAATGCCCTTACTTATGAGATGAGCAATTTAGAATGCCCTTCTTACCACTGTGGAGACATGGTGATCAAAGGTAAGATTGCTGTCAACCTGTGTGCCCAGGTCTTTCACCACTGAGTGCATACTTAGGGTGTTACTGTCGATGTGGTGGTTGTCAGGAACATTGTTCTTAATGAAAGGGATGATAATACATTTTTTGCATTGAGTTTAAGGCCACGGCTTTGGCACCAATCATTTGATCTGAAGTAGTTGTCTTCATTTGACCTTCAACCTGTGGGTTCACAAATCCATACCAGATCTGACTCGGCCTCATAGCCGTCATAATGCTCCTGTCTCCTTCCTCCCTTCACATCTCGTTTGCCACCTGTAAAGTCTGCATCATGGTCTGTGCTCTCTGCATAGAAAGTGTGGTAAGTGTTACTTTTTTGGGGTTAAATCTTATCTCTTTCTCTCTGTTCTAATATTCCTTTCTACTTCTACCTCCTCCCCCACGTGGTCGTCGGTTTAAAAAAAAAATTCTTTCTCTCTTCCCTTCCTTAGTGTGTATGGTTGAGTGTTTGTTAGTGTGCTGAGCCTGCTTTGGGGAAATGTCCGACACTCCTAAGCCAGGGTTCAGAAAGTGTACAGAGTGTTGCCATAGGATCTACTCAGCTGATGACCACACTGTGTGCATAGTGTGTGTAGGGGCAGCCCACCTTCAGACCTCCTGCTCCATCTGTGCCGAGCTTAATCCCAGTGCACTGAAGGATAGGAGGGATAAGTTAATACTTAAGGGCCTTCTTCCCTCTTCAGGGACTCAAGTCCCTGCACCCCCAGCTTCTACTTCTACCTTCTCCCTGACCTCGGGGACTGAAACACCCTCCAAGAGGCCCAGGGATAGGGAAAAATCCTCTAAGAAGGATAGGCCGAGAAAGCGATCTCTGGATCGCTCGGCCCCGTCTGGTCCTCCACCTAAATCTAGGTCAGCTCTGGCACCGGAGTTTCCCCGGCTCCATTCTCCTCAGTTCTCCCTAGAGCCAGAGGAGCCCTGGATCTGGTCATGAATGCTGGCTTCTCCTCATCGCCCTTCCAGGCAGGTGTCTGTCACCTTCTCCTCCCACTCTATCTGGAGCCTTAGTGAAGTGGAGATGGACCGTATGATGTGGAAATTCATATGCACCCAGATACAGATGGGAATCTTGCCTGCCCCTTCTCCCTCCAGAGCGGGGAGCATGCAGCCCCTTTTCACCCCGATTACTCCTTCTCCAATCCGACCTTCGATTTCGGAGCCCTTGGATCCAAAGACTCTCAGGGTCCATGCCGGCAGTACCTTGTACCTCTACTCTGGGTATAACTTTGAGCAGGTCGGATCTGACACTGAGACTATGGCTCCAAGAGCTTGTCAGAGCAGACCTTTTTCTGTAGGAGCGTTGAATTGCATGGCACATGTGATTCAGCTGCAGCAAGACCTAGTCAAGGAGATCACTGAGTCCACCCCCTGAGTCCATGTCGGCGGAGGACAAGAAGAAGTTTTCCACTTGTATGGCCACTCTAAAGTCAGTCGCAAACACTTCTATGCTTCTCCTCTCCCATGGTACTGAGGGAGCCTCCAGAGCAGCTGGTACAGCCGTTGCCATCATGCTACATGCCTGGCTCTGGCTCTGTCAGTTCTTGGAACCTTTTAAGACGTCATTCACTAATGGCCTGTATGACAGTTCCTCCCTGTTTGGAAAGTCGGTACGTTAGACTTTAGTTCAGAGTGAGAAGGATGGGAAGACTCTTGTCTGCCATCGAAATCTACTTCTCCACCCCTCAATGATCCTTCTCTATGAATCAGCGAAGGACCAAGAAGATGTGGTTCCGGAAATCTCACTCTTCCCCAAGGCACTCAGGACTCACCTTCCCCCAGGTACAGATGGGGATACGATAGACATCGTCCTAGAGGCAGACGGGGTCCAAGAAATTACAGGTCTTGAGAAACTTTCTCGGACAGACCCATGCAGCAGCCATGAAGGGTTGCCTGACTGCTCGTCTCTGGAGGCAATTGGGGGCTGGTTATTGCTACATCTAACAGAGTCGGAGCCCATCACAACAGATCATTGGATGGTGCAGATTATATCCAAAGGCAATTCCATCCCATTCCTCAAACCATCTCTACCACCAAAACACCTCCTGGAGGTTCCACCCATGCACAGGGAGGGTGCAGCACTGGAAATAGCAAAGCTGCTAAGAAAGCGAGTCATCCAACACGTCCCCCTCGACCAGTCCAGATCAGGCATTTATTCCAGATGCTCATCGTGTTTCACTGTTGCAGTCATTACACTTGGGTTATCCTGCTGGCAGGCGACCCGTAGTCAGCCTGAGTTCCAATGTCTTGGTCCGGCATTGGTTGCTGTCGCATCTTCCCTGACATCAGTGCGCCAAGGGTATAAAAGTTGCAACCGATGCCATTTTCTTCTGTCTTTCTTGCCGCGCGGTGCCTGAAGCAAAAGCAGTTCGCAAATGCCGGTCGGCCGACTCCTGAGATTTTCAAAGTTGAATTTCAGAACCAAAGTCTTCAATAAAGCTAAGTACCCCACTGGGGAAACTTTTTCTTGCTCCAGACCGATGTCAGTAAAAGTTAATAATTGTATTTCTTGTGGGAAGCAAATACCTCATAAGGACTTTCACTCTTACTGCATTCCTTGCCTAGGCCCTGACCACGACGTTACTAGTTGTCGGTTTTGTACTAGATTCAATAAACTCACTATTAAACGTCAGTTTGAGTTTGCCTTACATTATTTTGGACGACGATTTAATTATATAATGCCGTCGGGACAACCGATGACCGGAATGCATAAAAAGCGCAAAGACAAAGAAAAAGACAGGCATCCGAGGTCCAAAACCGATGATGAAGCCTCTTCTAGGCCAGTCACCGGTTCGCCGGTCCTCAGTGAGGCGCTTTCGCAGCCCCTGACACCCACTACCTCAGAGCCATAGGCCGTAACCGGCAGCCACGTGGAGACACCGAGACCTGTGGAAACTCAAGGTATTGGGCCTACGGAAACTATACCCTCAGATGGGTCTGGAGCCGCTGAATAGGCATCGGCTTCTGAGGGTGTTTTCAGACCTTCACAGATTACAATTAAGCCCACTACAGCAGCAAAGGCAAAGTCAAAAACACCATTAAAGACAAGGAAACAAGTACAGCATTTTCCAGAACAGTCATTCATGCCAAAGAGACAGATGCTTAAAATGGCCGAAGACCTTATTACTTTAATCAGGGGCTCCCATCCCCCTCCTGACAAAAGGCCTAGGCAATACACTGATTATGATTCCTCTGATCAGGTTTCCATTTCCTCTGATTCTTCTTCTGATCAGGGCTATTCTCTCCCTCCCTATTAGGATTCTGATGCTGAAGAGTCCATTCCTTCAGCCTCACCGCCAGAGGATTATTCTTTTGGGGAAACCCTGCACACCATGAGGGAGCATTTCCATTGGGAGAGCCAGGATTACTCAGAATCCAAGAAAAGGCTCAGAGATTTCCTTTTATTACCTCAGCACAGGCCCCTGGCTATCCCCCCTGTGCTTGATATTGTAGATGATGTTTTTTCTGAATCCAGTCTGTCTCCAGATTCTTTATCCCCTGCACCAGTAAAGCCAGACCGGTACTACAGGGTACCTGACTCTCATAAATTTCTTTACAAAAACCCCGCTGCAGACCCAGAAACAATTTCTCAGGGTCCTAAAGTGGTTAAAGCTTCCACTGCCAAAAATCCTGTCCCCTCAGATAGGGATTCCAGATCACTGGACAGATGGGGGAAAAAAGTTTACACTTCTGCTACTTTAGCTGTAAGAGCTTTAAACTGTCAGTTTCACATGCTTAAATATCAACAGTATCTCATGTCATTGTTAAAGCAGAAAATGGTTACTAATATAGAAAGTCCTGGCAGTAAAGAAATGCAGGATTTATTGCATGCGGTTGAACAAGTGGGAAAGCATACTCTGCAATGTGGTTTTGATTCATTAGAGGCTTCTAGTAGAGCCGCAGTTACAGGCTCAGTTATTCAAAGACATGCTCGGTTGAAAGAACAAAGTTTACCTGACCATGTTAAAGTAAAATTATTGGATGCTCCACTACAGCATGATACTTTGTTTGGTGTTAAGGCAGAAGAGGTATTAAAGAAAATGGAGGATAAAGCAAAGTCAATGCAAACGGTGAAAGATTTCTTACAGGTTCAACCACCTAGATTTAGCAGAAACTGGCCTTCAAAAAATTGGTCCTTTCCAGTGTCAGACAGGCCACAAAGAGGCAGATCTCAGCCCCAAGGCTCCTACAGACCTAAACAATGGGGTGCTTCAGCCCCCAAAGGAGAAGAAGACAAATCACAACCTTATAGGAAACAGTCACAATGACTTCCCTCTGCAAATGAACACTATGCTGTGTTCGTAGGATATGCACGGCCCGAAAATACCAAATAGACAACTGTTTGAATCTGGAACACTCAAAAACCAAAAACACAAACAAGCTAGTAGAAATGCATAGCTTTAATATCCAAACCAGTTTCGGCTAAGATGTCACTTTAATGTATATGTAATTAGGACTCAGGAGCGGGAACATACCATGTTTCCCATTGGTTGGGGATGTATATAAATATTCATGTGCTTTTTGTTTTGTAACATTGACTTTCTTTCACTAATGAAGGCATCTTAGCCGAAACCGGTTTGGATATTAAAGCTATGTATTTCTACTAGCTTGTTTGTGTTTTTGGTTTTTGAGTGTTCCGGATTCATACACATGCTGGCCAACAGTTGTTTATTCCCTCTGCAAATGCCAAGCTCTTACCAGTTGACAGCACCCCTAGGGGGAAAGCTAGCACTTTTCTCAAAAAATTGGCACATGATCACCCAAGACCAATGGGTGCTGAATATAATTTCTCAGGGGTACAGGTTCCACTTTCACACGCTTCCAAAACCAAAAGATATGCCAAACCTACCACAAAACCAATGGGCAGAGGCACAAAAACAGATTGCTGCTCTTATGGATATGGGAGGTATTCAAAAATTCCACAAGAAGAACAGGGACAAGGATTTTACTCAAGACTTTTCTTAGTACCCAGAAAAGACAAAGCCTGGAGACCAATACTGCACCTGTTAATACTAAATACCTTCCTGGATGTTCCAAAATTAACACTTCAACAACTTCTTCCCATGCTGAGCAAGGAGGCTTGGCTAGTTACTTTGGATCTCAAGGAAGCATACCTGCACATCCCAATCAGACAATCGTGCAGAAGATACCTCAGATTTATAGCAGGCTCAATGCATTACCAATTCTCTGCACTGCCTTTGGCTTATCTACTGCGCCCAGGGTCTTCACAAAATGCCTGGCACCAGTAATTGCATTTTGCAGACAAAAAGGAATTCAAATATATCCCTACTTGGACGACTGTCTTATTCAAGCAGAGAGCAAGGACATTCTTCTAAAGCACCTGACGTTTGTAAAAAGATTGCTAATCTGCCTAGGGTACACAGTAAACGGAAAGAAATCAAAACTAGTGCCCTCTCAAGAGATAATATTCCTGGGTGCAAGCTTAAATACAACTGCCCAGATGGCTTATCTCACGCCAGACAAACAAAGGCAACTGACTCATTACTTTCAAATGATGGCAACAAAGACCCAGCTCCCTGCAAGAAAAATTCTGCAGGCCCTGGGTTTCATGGCATCCTGCATTCTACTAATTCCATATGCAAAACTGCATATGAGGAAACTAGAATGGTATCTAAAAAGTGTTTGGACTCAGCATTGTCACAGCTTAGAGACAATCATAACCTTGACTCCCTGCCTACAACAGGAGTTTTGATGGTGGTCCCAGGCCTGTCACCACAACAAGGGACAGCCTTTCACCTTACCTACAGCCAGGCACACAGTAACAACAGATGCATCGGATTATGCCTGGGGAGCACATATGGCAGGAAAATGTTTTCAGGGCACGTGGCCCAAGGAACAAATGCATCTTCACATCAATCAAAAAGAGATGCTAGCTGTACAGAATGCTCTGACAGCCTTCAAGGACCTATTACATCCAGGACAACTATTAATAAAGATGGACAATACCACAGTTATGTGATACATAAACAAGCAAGGGGGCACACATTTCTACCCCCTATACAGACAAGCCATGACTTTGTGGAACACAGCATTGACCTACCAGGTACATCTGCAAGCACAATTCCTGCCAGGAACAAAAAATACACTGGCAGACGAACTAAGCAGAAATCTCATGGATCCTCATGAATGGAAGCTAAATCCACCAGTGTTCAACATGATAACAAGGGAATGGGGACGCCCAGACATAGATCTTTTTGCCTCCCCTTACAATTACCAAATACAGAAATTTTGCACAAGGACTTATCACTCTCAAGCATGGAAAGTGGATGCTCTATCATTCAGCTGGAAAAACCTGATAGTTTATGCCTTCCCTCCGATACCTCTTCTCACCAAGGTGCTTCTAAAAGTCAGACAAGAGAGGCCAAAAATGATCCTGATTGCACCAGACTGGCCACGCCAGCACTGGTATCCAATCCTAAAGACTTTGTCCCAAGGACCACCTTGGCCTCTACCTCAAATCCCTCATCTTCTGACACAGCAAAACAATCAGATTCTGCACAGTCAACTCAGAACCTTAAACCTGGCAGCATGGCAGGTAATGTAGCCACTCAGACTGCCCCTCTCTCTAAAGCTGTTATGGATGTAATTTTGGAAGCCAGGAGGCCCAGCACTAGGAAATCTTATGCAGAAAAATGGAAAAGATTCTGTGCTTGGAACCAGGCACAAGGGCTCGACCCACTGGTCCCTAATATACCTCAGATTTTGCAATACCTGACCAAGATGTTGGTTTTAAAATCCAGGTGTCTGCCATTTCAGCTCATTACAATACGGATCCTCCTCTTTTCTCACATCCTCTACTATGACAGTACCTCAGAGGGGCACAAGAATATAAGACCCCCTAGGAGAGCACCAGTACCTACTTGGAACCTCAATTTTGTTTTAGAAAAACTAACACTGCCTCCATTTGAACCACCCAGCACAGCTGATCTAAAATACTTGTCATGGAAAACTGCTCTGCTCCTAGCAATAACTTCAGCAAGAAGAGTCTCAGAGTTACAGGCATTGATGGCTGTGGAACCTTTCCTCATCTTTCATCAGGACAGGGTTTCTCTCAGGACAAACCCAACATTCGTGCCAAAAGTTGTTTCCAATGTGGCCTTAAATCAAACCATTCATTTGCCTACTTTCTACCCAAATCCCCAGAACAAAGGGGAAAGACTTCTGCATGCCTTGGATATACACAGGCAGCTACGATTCTACTTGGACAAAACAAAAGCTTTCAGAAAAACTGAGCAACTGTTTGTAGCATATGCTGCAGGATCACAAGGAAAGCCTATTACAAAGCAGACAATCTCCAAATGGATAGGACACTGCATCCGCTTCTGTTATGCACAACATGGCAAATCTGTGCCTAAGGGCATTAGGCCTCATTCTACCAGAGCAGCAGCCACTTCAGCAGCTTTCCTCAGAGGGGTACCAACCAAAGACATTTTAGAAGCTGCAACCTGGAGCTCAGTGCACACTTTTACCAGGCATTACCACCTACCTCTCTACCCCAAATCCAGAGCAGGCTTTGCCACTGCAGTTCTGCAGGGCTTGTTAGCCTCACCAGATCCAATCTAGACCCAGCCACCCAACCTCAGCTTTGGGATTCTACCCAAGTGTAATGACTGCAACAGTGAAACACGATGAACATAGTACAGTTGTGTACCTACCATAAATGTAGATGTTCGAGTGTATTCACTGTTGCAGTCCAGGTTACCCACCCACCATCCCCCTCTTTGCTGGGACTATTCTGTACTTCTCACTCTATACAACCTATGTGGTATATTTGTTTGTAGATGAAGAAAATGTTTATAGTATTATATGCATGGTTGTTGGCATATTTTATCTTTTCAGCCTTCCTATCTGGGGGCACCTGACATCTGGGGCAAGAAAAACTGAAGAAAATGGCGTCGGTTGCAACTTTTATACCCCTGGCGCATTGACATCAGGGAAGATGCGACAGCAACCGACACCGGACCAAGACTTTGTAACTCGGGCTGACTACGGGCCGCCTGCCAGCAGGATAACCCAAGTGTAATGACTGCAACAGTGAATACCAGGGGTGGCTCATGCTATCAGACTGCCGGACTGCAGCCCTCACACCTAAAAAACACAAAAGAAAAATCTTTAAAACTAAAAAACAAAACAGGAAAAAAAAAAAAAAGCACGAGACCCAACTCCTCTGCGCATGCGCAGAGGCATTTGAAGACCTCAGACTGCCTTTATCAGCAGTGCGGATAGAGAAAGACGGGTACCCAGCAAACATTGCTGCAAGTGCACCCAGGAATCAGTGCAGTGACGACCGCACAGAAGAGGAGGTCTGGACTGCTTCGGCTGCAGGCAGACCCAATGAGGACTGAGAGAGGTGAGCTGCTCCTGCGGGACATTCATTGTGCAGGCTGGATTGCTCCGTTTCGTGGGTGGGTTTGGTCACTGGATTGCTGCTTGGGCTGGCTGGATTGCTCCGTTGTGCGGGTGGGTTTGGTCGCTGGCTGGATTCATTCAGGAGGTAGGTAGTCGCTTCGTTCATCTGTTGAGACATACAGCAGGTAAGGTGTGTGTGTGTGTGTGTGTGTGTGTGTGTGTGTGTGTGTGTGTGTGTGTGTGTGTGTGTGTGTGTGTGTGTGTGTGTGTGTGTGTGTGTAATAGGTAAGTGCAAAAATAAGATTACCATTACACATTCATGTATAATGATTTTCAATTGTTATAAATATGCAAAGATATTCCATCGTAGGTATCGGAGAAATGAATCAGCAAGCTATTCTCGGGACATTTTTAATGTTAGCACATATGCACACACATATACATGCATGCACGCATATACACACATACACATCCTGTGCATTTGTCACTGCCACTGGAATAAAAAAGGAATCTCTATACAGTTAGATACCTGTTTTCCCCATATTTTATTTAAATGCAGGCAAACCATAATTTGTAAAAGAAGGTGAAGGATGGATTAGTTCGAGTGAGATATGTTTGCTAAAGCAGGTTCTAGGAAGAATAAAATGCATACATATGGCAGACATTTTACATTTCCTTTAACTTTTTTGTCTTTTAGTCATTCTGTTAATCTGAAATGAGAAATGTTGTCAGGATGCAGGTATAACTATACAGATTAATAGTGAACTATAGAATATTCACCATAGAAAGACAAGACTAATTCTAACTAAACTAATTAACTAGGCATTTTGTTTTCTTTTCTTTATATGTAATAAAAGTTTCTTGTTTGTTTGGATGCATAGCAAATAGAATAACTGAGGCTGAGTTTTTTTTTGCTGATTGGAAATATAAGTTGCACTGTGTTTTGCCAACATCTGAGATTGTTATATTCCAGAAATGAGTACATGGCGTTTTCCACAACATGAGCATTAAAGGGGGGGGGGGGGGTGAAGCAGTGAAAAAATAATAAAGAAAGTCAATATTTAATCATTAGGACTAAAGACTTGAGCTGTGATTAAACAACTCATACTTTGAAAAATGTGAATAAAGCCATAATGGTTTTACTTTATTTTTAAAGAATATGCATTTGTTAACATTATATAACACACATGCAATAATGCCTGAGAGGGTGTGTGGTAATGTGTAATTAATGCCCACACAGGGGTGTTCTGAGGCCCAACACCTATATACATGTTTCTAGGAATGAAATCAACATGTCTTAAAAACAGACTAGTGGTTGTTAGAATTGATGATTAATTTAGGGTTAGACAGTGATGTTTTTAATTTTATGACCATCAAACATCTTATTATTCATAATAGACTTTGAAAACTGAAAATACATGAGGGCCAACTGAATCCACCACTACTTTTCACTGTTTCATATTCTGGCTCCAAGATAGTGCTTTTGGTGATATTTGTAGATAGGAAGTTAAAAAGCTTTTTAGTTTATTTGCAATGTATTTTAAATGACTCATTGAGGCTTCTTATCTAAATTGACCTACTCAGTCAATGGAGCTCAAATATTGTTTGCTACTGCTATTGTTAAAGACTTGTTCTTGATAAGTTTGCATGAGTCTTGCATGGATTGACTTTATGCTTTAATTTGTGATAAATATTTTTAACCACCATGATATTGTTATCATTGAGTGCTGTTATATGGAGTGCTTAAAATATGATTTTTGAGCATGAATTTTTTCAGCAAGTAAAATGTATGGCTGTGGGGAATCTCTGTAGCGCCCAATTTTGCCAACATCATTATGTGTATTTGGGAAAAGAAATATATTTTTAACAATAGCTTTCTGTCAAATATTTGTCTGTATTTGAGGTTTTTAGATGATATTTTCATTTACTAGAATAGAACATTGGATTGTTTTCAACAATTTATTCAATATATGAACAGTACTGTTTTTTTTTTCTTTAGCTATTTGGATGTATGTGTGTGTGTGCATGTAAGAGAAATGTGTGCAATTGTTATGAACTCAACATGCATATGAAAGTAAAATTTTCTAATAACTATTTGTGTTTTACAAGTAATCATCCCATTTGGCAAAAAGGGAATCTGGTTATAGAACAGATTATTAGGTTATCCCATCTAATGTCTGAAGATGAAGTGTTTTTAAGGAAATAGAAATGTTAAGGGGTACATTTAAAGGTCATGTGCCACGGAAGTCCTTAGCCTGAAGCAGTCAGTAGGCCTTCTTGGTAAAATGCTAATCATTCGTTGCATTAACAAAAAAACAAAAAATGCCAAGAAATTTCCACACTGTAAAAAGTTAGAACCTTCTTAAACATGTTTTACATTTGGTTCGTGTACATCTGCTGGGAAAGTTATTCCTCTAAGTCTTCAAAAAAACCGTGATGACAAAAAAAAAATAACAAAAGTGAATTCAATGGACTCACAGCCAGCAGCAATATTTTATGAATAAAGTTCATAATTAAATTAATAAATAAATAACAACTTTGGTATTGGTAAACATTACATTTTGCTGTTACTTGAATGCTAGGACTTGACTGTTTGTGTGTGTGTGTGAAATGCCCCAGTTACTATATACTGGTGGCTAGAGAGAGCAAATGGTGGTGGATAGAGATACTCAGGCTTGAACCCTGTACCTTGGATGCAGGTGGCAAGGACCTGAATTCCCTATCCACCACCATTTCTAAAAACAAATTGCAGATTTTTGCCTCATATTTGTTCTGTTCCTCTTAAAATCTGTGGTTTCTGTATGTACATTTTTCCGTGCAAAGTCTGTAGTGTAGTGGTGCACTGGTAGCATTGCTGCCTAACAGCTACTGGTTCTCTGGTTTGATTCTTGGCTGGGGTGCCTTCTGTGTGGTGTCTGCATGTTCTCCCATATTGCAAAGATGTGTCTGGCATTTCTCTCTGCTCTGCTGAAAATTGTCTTTTGTTCCAAGTCAGACTAGTTTCCTGGTTAAATGTTTAAAAAATAACAGGCATTTGAATTTCAGACTTCATATTCTTCAGAAAGTACATGGTAACACAACATTGTTCTAGCAGTTGTCTAAGTTTATAACATGGATATTTGAAATGTGTCCTTATTTTTGAGACTGTATTCCCCCATTATTGGCTTTGTCCAGGTATTTTGTGCTAAGGTTGAGAGTTATCTATGGTGAGAACTGTATTCATTGAATGTTTGGGGGCTGTATCCCCCCCATTACTGGCTTTGTCCACATGTTTTTTTGCTAAGAGGTTGAGAGCTATTGTGAGAACTGAATTCACTGAATATGTTTGGGTGCTGTATTCCCCCCATTATTGGCTTTGTTCAGGTGTTTTGTGCCAAGAGGTTGACAGCTATGCTGAGAACTGAATTCACTAAATGATAGCCATTTAAGTTTGTCTTCCTCTCTTTTACAAAACAGCTGATTTGGCATAGTGGTATGTTTCTCTGACTGTTTTGCACAGGGTCCCCTGGGTTAAAGACGTGGCAGTGAAATGTATGGTGGTAACACAGCATTTTATTCTAGCAACTTTCCAACATTATACAAGCAATGTTTAAAATGTGTCCCTGGTTTTTGGGCTTTTGTCCCCCCTCCCAATAAATTTCGGCTTTTTCCAGATTTCTTGTGCTGCAAAGTTCAGAGAGACAACTGTGTGTCGAGTAGATTTTACAAGGAGCTGAGAGCTGCAGGGGAACAAAACTTTAGTGCTGCTTATTCTGAGTCTGCTTGCATTAATAGCACAATAGGTAGTGTACTTGCTTTTGATGCAGAAGGCTGTGGATTCTACTCCCACAGTAGATAGATAGATGCATTGCTGATACTGTACTGTATTGTAAAGTGGGTGGATGCTGCAGTCCTTTTTGACAAAGATACCTAGAGTAGTAACTATGAACCTGAACCTGTTATCAGTTTGCCATACAGTCCCTATTGCTATATTACTAGCTTATCATTTTTTTTAATGCATGCAACATAGGCAATGTATTTCTCAAGGGCAACAGGCACTTTATTTGTAGATGAATAAACAGTGACATATAAAGTTGTTTGCTAGCAGCAACCTCTTCATTGTTACAGATTTCTTTAATGTGGAATTATTTAGATGACTTTTACTACTTTAGAGATTGTGCATATTTACTGATACTGGTGGACTGTAGAAGGTTGAGTAGACTTTTATGATGGAAATGTTCTGAACTGGGTAGTTTTGTCATTGGTGCATGCATTTTGTTTCATTGTTTACTGGAAAAATGTTCAAAACAATAAATTTAAAATGCCGTCTAACAACTGTACTGTATTGTACAAGGAATATAATTTAGTAGAATCAGGAAGGTGTATCAAAGAGCACATGTATGTTTCATGTGCAAGGGGCCTATGATTTGAAAACAGCCCAAAGTTAATCTTTATCTGCCACTGGCAAAATGTATTTTCTTTGAATGTGGGTTTCAATGCTGTTTCATTGAATGTGAGTTTCAAGGGCAGAGACGTTTTTAATGCTAAGCCTGTTTTCATTGTTAGACTGCGTTGCTTTGTTTAGCAGATGTCTTAGTGTTTGTGCTGTAAAATGCAAAATAAAACGTTCAAATGAAATCCAAATCATCATAGAAGTAAAGCAGTATGCACATTAGTGTTTATGGTAAATGGAGTGAAATAGCCAGGTAATGGATCATTGGAATGGCTGCAAGGGGGGAGGGCTCCATTCGACCATGATTTTGTGAGGGGGAAGGGCGGCAAACTCAAAGACAGCCCCAGCTGAACTATACCTCCCAACTGTCCAGAGTTTCACAGAATGAATAGATTTTTGCTTCTTATTTTTGGTTTGTTCCTCATAATATTTGTGGTTTTCTCATTTAGGAATTAAGTCACTAAATAATGACACACTGAGTTTCAGACTTCATAACCTTCAGAAAATGCATGCTAAAGTAAGACCTGTATCAACTGTCTCAGTTTATACAAGAGCAATTTTTAATACTGTTTATATGTTCCCCCAATATATTTGGCCTTATCCAGATTTATTGCATTAACAGGTTGAGAGGTACATGCAAATAAATTGCTTTATAGAATTAGGCATAGCCAAACCTCTCAACTGTCCCCAAATTTGGCACAAAATGTTGCTCTTCCCCTAATAATCCCTCTGCAAAATAGCAATTTTGGAAGAAAATATGGAGGGTTTACAATTAAGAAATAACTGTAATAATCAGAGTTATAGATTACTTTTATTTCAGAAATGCATGTAGATTCTTTTATTTTGTCAGCTGCTCAAGTTAGCAGTACTATTATTAAAAAAGTGTCCCTTCTTTGACAGGTTCCCAGCTGTATTGTGTGGCTATTTTATATTTTTGCATCACATTTTTGGTCCATTTTTCATAAAATTGTTTTTTTGGCAAACTAGTGGTAAATCATTAAAGACTGAAGTTAGAAAATAATGACAGACATTTGAGTTTCAGATTTCATATCCTTTAGAAAATTCATACCAATGCAAGACCTACTATTCTATTATCTTTCTAAGTTTATAAGAGCAATATTTAAAAATTGTCCTTATTTTTGGGCCTTTGCCCCACTTCTATGTATGGCTTTGCTCTGGGAGTGAGAGGAATGACAAATGTGTCAGGGCCATCACAGTCAGCCAGAGACATTTCAAATTGTGACATACTTGTTGCACCCCACTCCCCCATGTAGTGACTCTGGATGTGTCCAAGCAAGGCAAGGAGCAGTTATGCAGTGTAAATGTGCAGGGTATCCCCCCATCCAAGGTAGACACAAGTACTACAGTGGCTTTTCATCTGTTCTTGATTTTGCAGAATGGTCTGGTTTCTGTCATATTTTTGTACTGTTGATTTATGCTTATTACTCAAAGTGCCTGTTGCTGTGTGTTTTAAGTAGCAATGCTTTAATGACCATCAGGTAAGCTTGTCTGAGATCATAACATGCAAGTAAGCTTTAATAAGCATACTGTTAAAGAATTGCCAACATTGAAGCCTTTCTGTTGTTGCCATGCAGAGAATACTTAACTAGATAATGTATAAGCCTTGGGTATTGAAATGCATATGACAGTATTTGTAATAAAGGACAGGATTACATTATTTTAAGAAGCTCATTACACTTGTTGGAGACTTCCAGTGATCTCTCAGGGCTTTACACATAAACTAAACAGAATGCCATTCATGTGTGGTCCATAACCTGTACAGTAATCCTTTAAGCAATGTATCTTGAGCTTGTTTGCTTTTCATTTTTTACTTTGATCATGTTTTCCCCTTGAAACAAGCAGATAGTTGTCAGGCAGCAGGTCTTTTTTGGATAAGAAACATTTTTACAAGTCGGGGCATCACAGAGATTGCTACTTTCAGCATGTTACTTGGTACTTTAATAAAGCTGAATATAAATTATAATTAGAACTGCAGTGCAAGGAGAAGCAGTTTGAGTTGAGTGCTGCTTGTTTTTCTTATACTTGATTTTGACTGGCATTCCAGTAATGTATTTAAAAAGTAATTTATTTTTTCATGCCTCTCAACCTTTTTGTTTCCATCTAGATATTAAGTAAGCTGTCAAGCAGCCAATGCATTGAAATATTTTTATTCTTTTATACTTCATTTGACTTGATTAGACTCTCATAATGAGGGTTTGGCACGCAGGGCAGCATATTTAATTAAAGTTTAGTTTTTGTGGTTTTGAGCATAGCTCCTCCCCTTTCTAGTTGTCTGCACCCCTTCCCATTGACCCCACCCATTTGGCTATCTCTTGCAGCCCCCCTTTGATTTGTAGTCACCAGCCGCCACTGGTGAATACACTCGAACATCTACATTTATGGTAGGTACACAACTGTACTTTCTTTTTGGTGCCAAAATAAACGGGGGGCCTAAGACCCATTTTGGATCTATCCACTTTAAACATGTCAGTACCCAAGGCAAAATTCCGAATGGTCACACTTCAATCTATCCTGCCCTTTCTGCAGGAGAATGACTGGATATGCTGTATTGACCTCCAGGATGAGTACTATCATATCAAGATGGACAGGCGCACTCGGAGGTTTCTCTGCTTCCAGCTTGGAGCCAATCATTATCAGTTCAGACCACTCCCCTTTGGCCTCACCACAGCCCCCAGGGTGTTCACCAAAGTGATATCAGTAGTAGTGGCTCACCTGAGATTCCAGGGCATTCAGGTTTTCCCCACCTGGACGATTGGCTCCTCACTACCCCTTCCAGGCATCAACTTTGTCAAGTGAGGGATTCCTTTCTTCTACTAGTCCAAAGGTTAGACCTCACTATCAATCTCAGGAAGTCATCTCTGGCCCCAGTTCAGACCTTAGACTTCATTGGGGCTCGGTTAGACACAGTTCAGACAAGAGTTTTCCTTACTCCAGACAGGATATGCAGTCTGAAGCTACACGTTCTTCATGTTCTTCAAACTCGCTGTCTGACAGCAGAAGTAGTACTATGGGCACTGGGGTCCATGGTGGCCATAATCAGTCTCTTACCCTTGGCGCGTCTTCACATGCAGATTCTTCAGTGGACCCTTTCCGTACAATGGTCCCTGTTAGACCTCCTGTTCGAATCTCTCGAGTGTGAAGGGACTCTCCTTCGTGGTGGATTCATTCCCCGGACCTGGTCTGGGGGGCATCCCTTTCTTCCACCATTCCCCAAGGCCATGGTGACTATGGATGCCTCCCAGCTGGGGTGGGGGGGCATTGTTCGGGAAGGACAGTTCAAGGCATGTGGTCCCCCTACGAGACCAGTTTGCATATCAATGTCTTGGAGATGAGGACTGTGCTTCTTGCGTTGCAGGCTCTCCATGCCCATCTTCCCTCAGGAATGATTGCTATCCAGACAGACAATATGTCGGTGGTCTGGTACATTAACAAACAGCGGGGACCCAGATGTTACCCCCTTTGTCACAAAGCCATGAGAGTGTGGGAATGGGTGACCTCCATGGGCCATTTTCTGGTGGCAACACAAATTCTGGGAAGGTCCAACATTCTAGCAGACAGGCTCAGCAGAGCTATCCTGATGCCTTATGAGTGGTCTCTGACTCTTTCTGTAGTGGAACAGATCTTTCACAAGTAGGGTCAGCCTTGCTGCACTCTATTTGCTTCTCCTTCCAACATGAAATGCAGTGAGTTCTTCACTCTGAATCCCCCTCAGGGGGAAGCCCTCTGAGACACTCTGATTTATACTTGGCCTCCCGGTCTTCTGTATGATTATCCTCCTCTACCCTTGATAATAAAATTTCTTCAGAAAGCTTGCAGGCTGGGGAGCTTTGTGATCCTCATTGCCCCATTCTGGCCTTGCCAAGTCTGGTTTCCCTCTCTGTGGTCTCATCTGGTGGCTCTATCATGGATGTTGGATCCAGTTCCGGACCTCATTTCTCATCCCTCATAGATTCCCCATCCAGACCTGGACAGTCTAAAGCTCACTGCTTGGTTGCTCCAGTTCCCATGATTATCAGGACTCCCGGTTTATCTTCTCCCGTCAAAAGAATTCTGATGGCAGCTCATAAGTCTTCCACCAGGAAGGTATACTATAACAAGTGGAAACGTTTTTCTATATGGGCTTCACAACGTGCATTGGATCCCTTTACTGCTCCAGTTTCTGCAGTGTTGGAATTCTTAGCGGGGATTTTTCAACAAGGCGCCATTTCGTCCACAAAGTTCAGCTGGCTGCAATTTCTAATTTTCACGTGGGGAAAAATATGGCTTTCTTGGCATCTTCTTTGCAAGACTTTCCTTAAAGGTACCTTTCTTCTGAGACCCCTAGTGAAGGATCCTACGCCACCGTGGGATCTTACATTAGTGCTTCCGGCCTTAGTTTCACCCCTCTTTGAGCCTGCAGCTTCGGTGGATCTGCAGTTTCTGTCCTGGAAGACTGCATTCTTAGTTGCCATTATTTCTGCCAGGAGACTGTCGGAACTTCAAGCCCTATTGGTCAAAGCCCCTTCTATGATTTTTCATAAGGACAGGGTGTCTTTGTGCACTAATCCATCTTTTCTTCCCAGAGTAGCTTCAGAGGCCAACATTAATCAGATGATCAATCTCCCATTTTTTTTTTTCCAATTTTTCAAAATAAGGGAGAATATAAATTGCATTTGTTGGATGTACACAGTTACATTTCTATTTACACAGGACAAAAGTATTTCATAAATCTGACCACCTTTTTTTTTTCTTAGTCCAAACCCTTTTTAGGGAAACCAATCTCCAAAGTTACTATTGCCCATTGGATTTCCCAGTGAATCATTCGGGCGTATTCTGTCAGGGGGATTTCCCCACCAGGTCTGGTGAAATCACATACTACCATATCTATGGCCACTTCTGCGGCTTTTTGGTCCAGAGTTTCATTCGATGATATTTGCTCTGCATCTACTTGGTCCTCATCTCATACCTTCATTTCACATTATGAGTTGGAAATCGTATCCAGGAACAGAGCATCCCTTGACTCTGCCGTGCTCCAGAATATCATTCCATGAGGGCCTCCCAGGTGTTTAGTAGCTGGAGACTCTGTCCCACAGGTTGAAGATCAAATGAAGACAACTACTTCAGATAAAGAAGTTATGTACTCACCACACGTTCCATATGAGTAGTTGTTCATTTGTCTTCAACCATTCCTCCGGCCTTGTCTGAATTGCTTGTTGGCTATATAAGTACAGAATGTGGACACCTTCAAGGTGCCCTTTGTCCTACTCTTTGTTCAGGAATTTTTCTGGTAGTGACAAGGTCCTGGTGGGATAGGTGTGAGTAATGGATTGCGCAGCAAACTCGATCTGAAAGGAAGAAGGAAACAGTGGCATTATGGGTAAGGGGAGGAGCTTTGAGCTTGGATCAGATGCTGGATATGCAGCCAAGTCAGATCCGATACGGATCCGTGAACCCACATGTTGAAGACAAATGAACAACTACTCAGATATAACGTTATGGTGAGTACATAGCTTCTTTTTTGTGTAAGATCCTCTTGTAGGATGTTGACATCATTTAGAGATTTTATGACTGCTCCCATTTTTCAGTCAATAGCAAACTTTTTTCAGCCACAGACCTTTAGTTTTTGCTTGTACTACAGAGAAATAGATTCCAAACAATAGAGGTCCCAGGACTGATCCCTGTGGGACACCACTGGTTACAGGTGCGCTGTTGGAGGTGGATTCCTGTATTTTGACTATATGTGTTCTTTCAGTGAGCCAGTTAGCGACCCATCTAATGATGTAAGGGTTGATACCTAGCTGCGTGAGTTTGTCAATGATGCCTGAGTGGGTAATAGTGTCAAAAGCCTTGGCTAAGTCTAGGTAAGCTGTATGCACAGATTTCCCCCCATCCAAGGCCTTGATGGCTCTCTTGAAGAAGTCCACCAGGTTTAACAGTCATGATGTCCATCTGACAAATCCAAACTGAGTAGGGTCAAGTGTTTGGAGATTACCTATGTCTTTGCTGATGAGTTCTATGATGAGTTGTTCCATGGCCTTACAGATGAGGCTAGTCAGGCTTATAGGTCTGTAGTTCCTGGGGTCAGTGGAAGCACTACCTTTGTGCAAGAGAATAACGGTGGCCATTTTACATTCAGCTGGGATGAAGCCGGTACATAGACTATGATTGAAAAGAGTACCCAGTGGTGTTGCTAATTCTTGTTAGAGCCCATGTAGGTCACAGCCTGGGATGTTATCAGGTTCTATAGATGCTGTGTTTTTGTTCTTAGAGAGGGCATTCATGACCTGCTGTTTATAAATACAAGGTAGGGGACAGGTGGTAAGGATGTCATGTGGTATGTGTGTCGGGGACAGAGGAGTGAAGTTTTCACAGAACCTGTCTGCCAACAGGTTAGCTATGTCCACAGGCTCAGTATATGTGGAATCATTAGCTACCAGTTTGACACAAATCTGGGACTTTCCTTTTAGATTACAGATGTTACTAAAGAATGCCTTATGGTTGTCCTTAGTTGAGGAAGCTAATTTGGATTCATAGTTTGCTTTGGAGGAGGTCGCAAGAAGTCTTATTTGCTTGCTTAAGCTGAGGAGGGAGTGTTTCCAGTTTAGGGCTCACTCCGTGTTACTCTTAGACAGCAATTTCTTCCTCTTATTATAAAGTCTGTTAATAGCAGTTCTCCACCAGGCAGGTTTGCTCTTCCTTGAGGAGCATGTTTTTGTTCCATCAGGTACGGCTAAGTCAATGCAGTTGTACAGGTGCTTGTATAAAGCACTGGTGTAGAACTCAGCATAGTTGGGGGGTGCAGTGAAGCTATTTATACCATCCCGTAAGAGGTTATAATCTGCTTTGGAGAAGTTTTTTAGTTTAGTTGCTGCTGAGGGGGGGTCAAGTCTGACAGTTACTTTGAATGGCACTGATTTCTGGTCAGATCTCACCAGGGAAGACCTCAGAGTGGCACTGCTGCAGTGATCCCCCAGAGTGGTAAGCACCAGATCTGGGATGTTGGCACCCCTTGTGTGGGTGTCAACCAGCTGGTTCAGGGCACTTGAATTAACAAAGTCAAGGAACATTTAGGCAAGTGAGTTTGAGCACGAGTAATTTACCCTGTCAGTGGATGGGTAGTTAAAGTCACCCAAAACCATGGTGTTCGGATGTATCTTGATAGACTCAATTAGATCCAAATAGGCAGACTGGGTGTCCTGATTCATGGAGGTGTCCTGCAGCTGGCAATGACTTGAATAGGTGTCCTACCAACAGTTAATTGCACCTGAAGTATCTCGTGGAAGGAGGTGTAACCCGGTATGGATAAGGTGCTGTCCATAGCCTTGAACCAGGTCTGCATCTTCCAATTTGAGGACTGCTTCCAGTGAGTGCAGTTTCATGTTAAGACTCCTAGAATTTAGTGGGACGCTGCCTAAAAAGGTACTATGGAGGTGACAAGGGCCTTAGCCAGCAGATGAAATCCCAGGGTTGATAGATGAAGATCATCTCTGGCAAAGCATCAAGGTCTGTCGATCATGGCATCCCAGGCTGACAGATATTGGATCCTAATAGAATGACTGATTGTCCAGATGCCAATATAAACCTTAGATCAGTTGATGGAGTAACCTTTTGTTTATCTGTATGGTCAGTTAATGAAATAATGAGGTCAGCCTTCCTGTAGTTTAGCACAAGTTGACTTTAGTAGTGTATGTATTTGTTGAGTATAATGTGACTAAACACCACCAAGCTACAGTTGTTGTTGTTTGTCTTTCGGCTTTTCCTGGTTAGGGTTCACCACAGTGGAACTCCGGTCCGCTAATGATTGGCAGTAGATTTTTATGAAACGCTGAGGTGCCAGCTCGACGCCCAACCTTCAACGAAGGCATGCCCATTTATGCACGCATGTCTTTCGAATGCTACCCAACCGCGGGGAGGGCATGCAGACTCCACACAGAAGGCACTCCCAAGCCAAGCCGAGAATTGAACGGGAGAACCTCTTGCTGTGAGGTAACAATGCTACCGCCGTACCACCGCAGAATACCACCAAGCTACAGTAAAGAAGTAAAAAGGTATGGCTTGGAAATTGGTGTGTGTAAGGTAGAAAGGAGACGGGTAAGGTCACAAGAGAAAAGCTTTTTGAAGAAAAGGCCCAAAGATCTCAGAGTAGGACCTAAACTTCATATGTGTGTCTGTAATGTATAATAGGAAGTACCTCTGAGGAACTGTAGGCAGTTTCACGTTAAATGTAAAAGTGTTTCTCTAAAGTTTTTCAAACCTAAAAGTATGGTTTAATGAGTAGATGCCATCTACTGATGAGCAAAATCAAACAAAAATCTGACAATGCACAACTTGCATTTACTATTTATTTCTTGTGTTATTTACTATCTTACACTTTTCAACAGTTAAAAGTACCAAGAATAAAAAGAAAACATTTATATTAAATCATATGACCTAGTACATGTATTAAAACTGTAACACGATTAATACTTGTGATTTTTAGAGTAAAATGTCTCAATATGTTGAAAGATAATAAAGAGCAAATTTGTTTTTTAATAAGTGAAAGCATTCACAAAAGAAACACAGTACATATGAAATACATGAAATAAATTGCATTATTATGAAAGCATAAAAAAATTGTTTTACTAAATTCTAAAACTGTGGGATTACATTGTATTTTATTTTTAGGCCCATGTATTTGTGACTTGTACTGTGTATTGCCAAACAAATCCTGTTTAAACAATAGTGTTTCCTATTCTCTGCCTTAATGTCTTTAAAATTTTTGTAGCCCTATGATACTATAAGTTGCGTTACCTTCTTTTGGCATGTACATCAATTGTGTATGAGTGCATTAACAATGTGTATGTCTGTTTTTTCTGCAGTATGTTTTCTGAAACATTGATCATTTTTCCTCCATCTCGATTGATACCGTATAGAAAATGCATAATTTATGTAAACTGTTATTCAGCATGTTGCAGATTGGTCTGTTAAGACACCGGATTTAGAATTTTTTTTTTTCGTTGAGTAAGGATTCAAGTCGGAAAACAAGCATAAAAGAAAGCCATGTGGTATTTTGCTACTCAAAGGATTATACTGTAGAAAAAGTTTTTACACCATGGTTTTGCACGGTACATGTCAGCTTTAAATAACGACCTAATTTCTGCATTCTGTACACCATCTTAGCTTCCTTCCAGTCAAGTCCTGCAGATTGCTACTTTTGGCTTTCTTCCTTTTGCCTGTCCTTGGAGGCATCCATCATATTGGTATTTCCAAAAGCTGAAAGATCATGAAGATTTTCATAGTAGCCTCTTAGCCCTTTGATTCATTTTGTGTTGTTAAGTATATCATGATTTCCCATGTCACTTAAGAATTCATTGTTGAGTGTCTAAACTGTTCAGTGTCCAAAAGATAACCTTATATTCTTAAGTAGTTAAAAGCCAAGAGATGCCTTGATGGATAAATAAATAAGTAAATATGTTTGTTGATAAGTTTTGTGGTTTATCTCATCTCATGACTTCCTACTGAGTAGTTAAGCTGTACGTCTTCATCATCTCACAACTTCTTCCTGCTTCAACAAGAAATCTTCTAGGTCTCTTCCACACAGTTTTGAATGCACTTTTGCCATACAGACTCCTCAGGAACTTTTCATGCATACTTCAACCCTCTCTGTGAAAGCATTCTTCTTTGCATTACTTTGATCTGTTTTGTCCTTTTTTAAAATTCTTTTATTAACCATCTGTGCCTTACTTAAAAGGCACAAAATTGTTTTTTCAAGGTTTGTCCAGGAGCACTAGTCCAGTTGTTTGGGTGACTTGCGCAGAATGGAGAACCAAGCCTAGGACTACAGGATGATGCTAGTTAATGGTTTATAGCATTTTAGATCATAGCCTTATTGACAGAATAATAGATCTTCATACTGTAATCAGAGGCATCAAAAAGCCTGATGTAGAAAGGCACCATCTTTTTACTTTGCTTTTCTGCCTTGCTTCATAGGAATCCCCAGTAGTGTGCTCGCATTCCCCTCAGCAAAAGTTACATCCTGTGTCTTGGCCAACCTCCAATCAACCCAAGGCTGTCTTGTTGCCCTGCACTGTGAGACCCTGCGTTGATGGAACACTAAAGTGCTTTCAACTACACTAGTTCCTGTCAGCAAAAGTTACATCCTGTGTCTTGGCCAACCTCCAATCAACCCAAGGCTGTGCGCTCGTGCTCTCTGAGACCCCCCTTGCACGTGGAACACTAAAGTGCTTTCAGCTACACTAGTGTATGTTAAGAGTTTTATTTAATCTGTCCTCCAAACTGAAGACCGTTTCCCCTTTCACTGCCCCCCCCCCCCCATTTCTCTCTTCCTATAGTACTCCTAGGTCAGTTACTTTAAACTACTTTCTCTTGGAAAAAGTTTACCTATGTACCTGCAGCCCATACTTTTTCTTTTGTTTTCCTTGCAGAAGTGGTGGTCCTTTTCACCACTCTGTACTAAATTAGTAGCATAACATTTGTAGTTATTAGGTAAATACTGCACCACACTGACCTGCAATTAACTTAGCTTGGTTTTCCTGTTTTCTTTTTAGCAGCTGGCTTAGTCCAGTTTTTCTGACTCTCAACCTTGCATTACTTTTTGTCTATCCCTTCCCCCACCTTGAACCTGCACACCTCCCCACCTACTTCTGCTTAATTACAGAGGTATCAAAAAGCCTGATGTAGAAAGGCACCATCATACTCCTAAAGTTTTTTGTACATTTAAGCGCATCCGGGTGTTTCCCTCCCTGCTGTAAAGTTAAAGAATAACCTCCTGCTAACCTGAAGACTCCCCTGATGCTGACTCCTTGCCTGGCTTCAAAAAGCTTGTACTCCTAAAGTTTTTGTACTTGTATTTTGCAAAATACCTTTTTACTATTTTTCTGTAGTGCCTATAACTGCTTATTAACCCTCCGGTGTGAAATTTAGTAGCCTACCTCAGACCCAAAGCCACTTCCTCCCTCCACCCTTTTGTCCCCTCACCCTATATCTTATCCCTTTGGAATAGCTTCTTGCCTACCTCCCCCAGTTGCTATTACTCCCGTGACCACTAGGTGGCAGTCTTTACCTACACTATATTCTAGCATTAAAACTAACTATCCCTCAGGTCCTACACCCATTCTTCGGCATTTCAGTACAATTCTAATCCCCCTTTCTGCACATGAGAACCTCACTCTCACTTTACTAAATCATCTACACATATCTGATAAGCTTATATACTCTGCTCCCCAGTTTTCACTTTAGTTACGTCTGTAGTACTCCAAACACGAAAGACAGCCGATTGTCTTTTGGTTGAACTTACCTTACTGCTCTTGCCCGCTCCGTTCGCCCTGCGGGCTCACTCCGCTCCCCTACCCAACCCCCAATTCCTACCCCCAGGGCAGCTATCCTTATACTTTTAGACGCTACACCCCCACCCCACATCAACCAGTAGCTCAACATATCTCGTTACATACTCAACCATCTGTTACTAATTTACTCACACCTTCCACTATCTATACTTTCCTCATTAAACAAACCCACCTCATATTTGCCCTTCTATAGCCCCTTATTTTCTCATTACATACATTTCCACATTCTCATTATGTCAACCCCTGGCTTACTAAAACTCTCTAATTTCCTCCTCTTGCCCATAATTCTTTCCACTCTACTTCTATCTCATAGCCTCACAGGCTATGAATTTCTAAACTCCTTTCAATTTCAACACTCCTTTAAACAAACTTCCCCTTTCTATCTATCAGCCTCACAAACCCACAGTAACATTACATCCTCATCAGCCTACCTTCTCCCACAGTTTCACAGATTAAACAATATTAAGTATTTCCAAACCAGAAAAATAGACCCTATTTTATGTAAACTAGCAAAACTTCCACACAATCCTCAGTACCTATTAGTACACGGCGACATTCACCCAAACCCAGGGCCTGGTAATACCTTCCCTGACTCCCATTCTTCCATCACCTCCATTTCCCATACCCCCTCTTCTTCCTCAAACTCTCTTCTCATTGCCCACCTCAATATTCATAGTTTAAATAACAAAATTACCCAACTTCATGCCCTACTAGACTTGCATTCCTTTGACATCCTATGTCTCACAGAAACCTGGCACAAACCAGTTACTAAAGACAATGATGTCATCCCTCCAGGTTATAACATCCTTAGAATTGACCGTCGTAACAGAAAGGGTGGGGGGTTAGTGATATTGTTTAAATCTGAACTACAGGTAACCTCACTTAAACACTCACTCTCCCTCACCTAGCAATGCTGAAATCTTAATATCTAAGCTCCAAATTAATGCTAATAAATCTGTATACATCATTTGCTCTTGCATCACCCAGGCAACAACATAAGTCCTCTTGAAAATATCCTTAACTGGCTTTCCACATCATTCCCACAAGAAACCATTCTCCTTGGAGACTTTAATATTGACTGGATCTGTTGTATTTCTGACAAACCTACATCTCACATTAATCTCTATGGCTTCTATCAAACTATCACCAACCCTACCAGAATCCATAACCCCAGCAACAAACAAACTACCTTAGACTGGATACTAGTCAACAATAACCCCCAATCTTACAAAATAGGCATACTTCCTGATGATATTAGTGGCCACTGTCTTACCTTTATATCTAGACAAACCATTCCCACTCAGCTAAACTTTAGAACCACCCAGAACAAAAAGAACCTGAACCTAGGTAACTTTCAAGCAGAGCTAAAAGCCTGCAATTGGTCACCCCTAAAATATCTACCTCTCAATGAAGCAGTCTTTTTTTAACAATACATTTCTAAAAATCCTTGAGCACCACTATTAAAATTAGGAACAAACCTGCTCCCTGGCTCTCAAATGAGACAAGGCAAAAAATGAGACTGAGAAATAAAATCTGGAATATATGGAGAAGTACCAAAGACCTTATTGATTATTTAAACTTTAGACAGCTTAGGAATGCCACTAAAAAACAATCAATATTCCTCGATAAAAAAACTATTACCTTAAATTCCAACAAACCCAATATCTAAACCCACAAAAATTCTGGTCAGGATTAAATAAATTACTCCATCCTGGACAAGCCAAAACACCTACCCCTCTAACTTGACTCATAATTCTCCCAACCAAATTGCTGATATTTTTAACAAATTTTTTTCAGAAACTGTTCAGTCTTTACCAAATACCTTACCACCTGTTACCACCACTGACTCATCCATGTCAACCACTGGCTCATCCTTACCAACCACCCTACCCCAAGTATTACAACTGCAGCTTGTCCCAACATCTCTCATACACTCCCTACTTCTTAAGCTTAAACCATGCACTGCATCAGCTGACCTCCTCCCAGCTGAATACCTTCAAATGGCAGCTGGGTGCTTGCCTACCCTGTTTCCATCTTAATTAACAGAACCATTATAGAAAGTTTCCATCTCATCCCTCTGGAAAGTCTCATATATTATCCCACTGCATGAGGGTGGGAACTCAAATTAACTCTCAAACTTCCGCCCCATAGACCTACTTTCCCCCTTAGTAAAAATTATGGAGAGATGTATTCACCGTCAGCTACTTGATCATCTCCTCCAAAACCACCTGCTAGTTGACTGCCAGCATGGTTTTAGGCCTTTCCATAGTACTACAACTGCTCTACTATCCTTTTCTGACTGCATTAATAAAAATCGCAAAAACAGCTTACTGTCCTCAGCCCTCTTTATTGACCTCTCATAATCATTTGATATGTCTAATCATCAATTACTGTTAAACTCACTTTCACTAGATACCCAGGCAGTTAATTGGTTCAAGTCCTATCTATGTAATAGACAACAAGCAGTCCTCTGGGAAAATAAACTGTCCTACTCTTCCCCCTATAACTTTTGGAGTCCCACAAGGCTCTATTCTGGGACCCCTCCTCTTCACTATTTTCATAAATGATCTGAAAATCTCCCTTCCACAAACCATCTGCATACAATATGCCGACGACTCGACATTAATATGTTCAGCCTCCTCACCTGATGGACTTCATTCGAGTACCCAAGCAGTATTTACCTTAGTTGAAAACTGGTTCCATCAATGCTGTCTCCTCCTCAACCCCCAAAAAAACTAAATTAATACTATTCTCTCCCACTCAGAAGTCTCCTGCTATCAATTTCACAATTACATCTAATAATGGTACTATAATAACTCCGGACACAACAACCAAACTTCTAGGTGTAACAATTGATCATAATCTAAGCTTCGACACACATATCAACCTAACCATTAAATCAGTTAATAAAAAACTTGGTTTCCTCTTCAGACTTAAACACTATCTCACACCTCTAGCTAAGACTGCTATTGCCCGAACTCACTTAATCTCCACCCTTCTCTATGCATCCCCAATCTATACCAACTTATCCAAAAATAATCTTCATAAATTAGAAACAGCCTATAATAACATAGCTAGATTTGCCACTGGTGCCCCTTTTCGAACCCACCACTGCCAAAATCTTAAATTGCTAGGATGGAATTGCAAAGCCAGATTCTTTTCCAGCAACTTACTACTATACACAAGATCTTACACCATCCCACAGATACACCCATACTCTCTACCCTTATCTGCCCATATAAAAATCTAACAACCTTTCAATCAGCTAATAAGGTACTAGTAGCTACCCTAAAGTCCAACAACAAATCGGGAGATAGCTTGTTCTCAAACTCTATTGGTAACTCTTGGAACACTCTTCCAACTGAACTAACAGCCCTTTCTTCTACCCCAATTTTCAAGAAGCAATTAAGAATCTTCCTTAAAGCCCAGTGGCTTTGCCCATGCACAAATCCTGACTCACACTTTCTCCCCTAGCAGGACCATTCTTTACTATCTATCTTTATCATGCTATTTCAGGAGCTCTGATATTCTCTCTTAATTCCTACTGTAGTAGCTCACCTCCTAAGGTTTGGTAAACTTTATAAACAATGCTACACTCAAAAAAAAAAAGTTTTATTACTCCTTTTACTCAAAATTGTTAACTTATTTAGTCGGGTATGTTGGTATGGTACTGTAACAGTACTATATAAATGTTCCTGTATTTGAAATGTTTTACCTGTCTGACATTATCTGTATTGTATATGGTCAAGATTTCTTCTTGTAAATTGTCTTAATGTGGAGCTTTTCTAACTGGGCCTTCACTGAAAATGGACATACATCCAGTCGGACTATCCCGGTCAACAAATATAAAATAAATAAAAATAAATGAATAAATAAATACTGCATTATTTTTGTGTGTCCCTCTTGGACTGGTGTCATCTTATCATAGTAAAATGTTTTAGTCTTGTCACCCCCATCTCTGACCTGTATAGACACACACACACACACACACACACACACACACACACACACACACACACACTCCTCGATGGACATTCATGAATAGATAGGCATTTACATTTCTTGAAATTCTCTGCTTATGGCTTCTGATATGTTGTTGTTGTGTGTGTGTTTTCTGTATCATTCTTACAGATAAGAACTTAATTCTTTTCCAGAGCTTGGGATGCCCAAATACTTTATAACCCTTATGTTTTATTGAATATAGCTCAGTTATTTTTGCTTGACTTATACCCCAGTAACTCCCAAATGTCTGATTGTTTGCAATTTCAAGACAGGTAAGCAGCCTTTGTCATTACTCTGATATATTAGTAAATTTTCTAAATGATATTTACAGAAGTGGTGCAGGCATACACTTGTCTTCTGCTATAATGTTTTATTGTAGTCCAGTGAGGAAACAAAACATGTTCAAAATGCATCCCATTAAATACAGCCCGGTGAACTTTTAAGAAATAATCCAAACATATTTTGCACCGTCAGTTTGAGGCAGTGTTTTATTTATTTAGTTATTTACTTACTTTTTACATTTTTTAAGCATATATGTATTTTATTGCATTTCCAGTTAGGCTGAACACACATTATTCTTCCTTCCTTGCAGTAGCCAGCTTTGTGTTCACATTCTAGAAGGTAGCTGAGGATGCCTTGTCTGCTACTGATCAGCTGTGCTGCTTTTCTCCCCTCCTCGTGAGTAGCTGGCAGCTACAGAACTGTAACAGTATAGGAGTTAATACACATTTAGGCTGGTATTCATAGATATATATACTTCACCAAGCTTTGTGCAGGCAAACAGCACTAAACAATACAGGGAGGCATTAAATAACCAATTTGAATGCTTATGTGCTACAGAGTAGTAAACAAGCAGCACCACGACTATGCAAGTGGAGAAATGAGTGCAGTGAAGCTATGCAAGTAGCCCTTCCTTGCAGTGAAACTTGTATCCTGAGGAGCACGACCCTATATATTGTGGTCACATGCCACACTGTGAAGTTTTAACAGGAAACATTAACTCACAGATCAGTGCATCTAAACTGTACAGTACAGTAGGTATAGGTGAGGCTGCATGTCTTAGCACATCCCTTGGTAAAGGTGGCACATAGTGCCACAGAAAGTTGTGTAACCATTAGGTACTTACAGCTGCAGTGCTGTGGTACCCACGTTTGTGCATCTGTTGGGTAAGAGACAAGAAGGGGATGCACAGGAAAGTAGGAGGAAGAGGAAGCAGAATGTCTTACGAATGGTTGCTGTATAGCTGTGCGGAGGATGGGGAATCCATTTTTTTTGTCTAAGAAGTGAAGGAAAGGTGGTGAAGGGTAGGAAGGTAGCTTGGATAATGTGCAGGGAAGACATATACAAAACACTGCAAATAAATGGGGTGGAAGTGAACAAAGTAGGATTAGGAGACTTGTGATTTATGGAGACAGAGGGGCCAAAAAATGGAGATGAATTGGGTTCCCAACACATGAGGTATATAGAGGATGAATCAAGAGAAAAGGAACACAGATAGTTGGAGATAGGCTGGAGTATGCAATTTGCCTCTCCAACCAAGAAGGACTTGCAAAGATCCATTACCATGAGATAGGTCGGGGTAGTCAGGGGAATGGAACACCCTCTCCCCTGGTAGGCCAGTGGTAGGGGCCTGTCAAATAAGCATATCTGCATTCTGATCCAAGACACACCTGTAGTGCAGAGAAATAATGGAAAGATGTTCTTCATTCCACATTGCTGCAGTCCTAACCATTGGGGGTAGTCCGCTGTCCAGTCGGCCCGAATACCAGAGTATATGGCTGACGTCGGTCAGGGCGCATTAGACTGACGTCAGTACGTCAGGGTACTAATGCGCATGACCGACGTCATATCCTCAGTCTTTTTTGCCGCATGGTCCGATGCAGAAGCAGTTTTGCGAGTGCAGGTTGGCGTTCTGAAATTTTCTGAAGTCGGAGTTTCAGACCGAATCAGAGTTGGCTAAGTACCCGTTAGAACATTTTGGTTTTTTCTTGCCTCAGTATTTAACCGGATGTCAGAAAAAGTGAATAACTGTATTTCTTGTGGGAAACAGATACCTCATAGGGATTACCATACCTTGTGTATACCTTGTTTAGGGCCTGAGCACGACGTTGTTGGATGCCGCTCTTGTGCTAGGTTTAACAAACGCACTATTAAGAGACGGTTAGACTGTGCTAGGTTAGTGTTTGGGAAGCGTTGCAATTATAACATGCCGTCGGATGCTCCGCCGCTTCCAAAAAGCGCAAGGACAAAACGGCGAAGCCTAGGGTTGATGAACCGGCAGTCCCAGACGTTGGTTCTTTAGAAGGCTCAGTGGAGCCGGAGGTTTTGCCAGAAGTTTCTTTGGAGTCTCAGGCAGAGACTTTACTGTTACAGGATGTGCCTTCTCAGGAAGTAGGCCAGGCTGAGGGGGCTTCTCAGGTAACTGTTCTTCCCTCTCTTTCCAAGGTAGTTAGAGCTTCTCCTACTGTTTCCAAAACTTCTTTGAGAGGTAGGCCAAGTTCAGCTTCAGTGGGGGCTTCTCCTAGCACTTCAGGTTCTGTGCCTAAGAAACATATGCTTAAAATGGCAGAAGATTTAATTACTATGATTAGAGGCTCTATGCCCCCTCCTGATAAGAGGCCTAGGGTGGAACCTGAGTTTGAGTGTTTGGAACAGTATTCAGAGGCTTCAGAGTCTTCTGCGGAAGACTTGCAGGAGTTTCCTCCTTATTCTGATTCTGATGTGGATGATTCCACACCTACAGCTTCTCCTCCTGAGGATTTCTCATTTTCAGAGACTCTGCATTCCATGAGAGAACACTTTAAATGGGAAGGCCAAGATTACTCTGATTCCAGGAAAAGGCTTAGGGAATTCTTATTTTTACCCCAACATAGGCCCTTAGCTATACCTCCTGTGTTGAATGTGGTGGAAGATGTTTTTGCAGAGGCTTCCCTGAACCCTGATTCTTTGCCTCCTGCTCCTGTTAAACCTGATAGGTACTATAGGGTGCCCGAAGCTCATAAGTATTTGTTTAAGAGTCCTAGGGCGGACCCAGAAACTGTTTCTCAGGGGCCTAAAGGTGTTAAGGCCTCTGTGGTTAAAAATCCTGCTCCAACTGATAAAGAGGCAAGGGCTTTGGATAGGTGGGGAAAGAAAGTGTATACTTCTTCCACTCTAGCCATGAGAGCGTTGAATTGTCAGTTTCACATGCTAAAATATCAAAATTATCTCCTTTCACAATTGAAATCTAAGGTGGATGCTTTGGCGGAAGGTATTGAGTGTAAAGAGTTGCTGGATTTAGTTCATGTGTCTGAACAAGTGGGTAAGCATTCTTTGCAATGTGGTTTTGATGCTGTACAGGCCTCCTCGAGGGTGGCTGCCACTAGTTCTGTTCTTCGCAGGCATGCCTGGTTGAGGGATCAGAATTTAGCTGAGCATGTTAAGACAAGGATTTTGGATGCTCCTTTACAGTCTGATGTGTTGTTTGGTTCGCCTGTGGAAGCAGTTTTGAAGAAAATGGAGGACAAAGCTAAGTCTATGCAAACTGTTAAAGATTTTTGCAGGTGCAGCCACCAAGTTTAGTAGAAATTGGCCTGCTAAGGGGTGGACATATCCTGCTTATGATTCCCAGTCTAGGGGTAGGTCTAGACGTGGTAGGGGCAGAGCTCAAGGTTCTTTTAGGCCTAGAACAGGGAGTGCACCTGCTCAGACTTCTGGTGAGGGCAGAGGTCAGTCCTTTCGTAAACAGACCCAATGACCTGCCTTTTCAGCTGCCAGTAGATTCTCGTCTGGCAGCTCCTCTGGGAGGAAGACTGTCTCTTTTCAAAGAAAATTGGGATTTAATTACTCAAGACAGATGGGTGTTGGATATCATTCACCACGGTTACAGGTTTTATTTCCATACATTGCCCCCTTTCAAAGGCATGCCAGACGTTCCTCCTCCACAAAGAAAAGAGGCTCACAAGCAAATTTCTCAGTTACTCCAGATGGGGGCCATTCAACCAGTCCCTGTATCAGAAAGGGGCCTAGGATTTTATTCTCGCCTGTTCCTAGTACCAAAGAAGGGGAACACGTGGAGACCAATTTTGGATTTATCTCTCCTCAACACTTATCTGGACATTCCCAAGTTCAAGATGTTGACGTTACAACAGCTTTTACCTCTGCTGGGCAAAGATCACTGGATGGTAACTTTAGATCTCAAGGAAGCTTACCTTCATGTGCCTATAAGGCTAAGTTGCAGGAAGTATCTGCGGTTTCGAGCTGGAAATTCTCATTATCAGTTCTCTGCATTGCCCTTTGGCTTATCTACTGCCCAGAGTATTCACAAAGGTTCTGGCTCCAGTGATAGCTTACTTCAGGCTACAAGGAATTCAAATCTATCCTTACTTGGACGACTGCCTGATTCTGGCTCAAGAAAAGGAAGACCTTCTACAGCATCTGGAATATGTTATAGCAGTGCTAAGATGCCTAGGGTATTCTGTGAGCGAAATAAAGTCCAGTCTAGTACCCTCTCAAGACATGTGCTTTCTGGGTGTGAGACTGAATACAGCAGCCCAGATGGCCTTTTTAACCCCGGACAAACAAAAGAGTCTATCACTTTACTTCCATCAACTATCTCATCAGTCCGTGCTGACTGCAAGGACAGTCCTTCAAGCATTAGGGTTCATGGCATCTTGTATTCTGGTGCTTCCCAATGCCAAACTGCATATGAGGAAGCTACAATGGTATCTCAAAATGTATGGACACAGCACTGCCAGGATTTGGACACTGTCATTCAAATAATACCTTGCCTTCAAAAGAATTTTTGTGGTGGGCTCAGGAATGTCACCTAAACAAGGGACTCTCTGTGACCCGCCAGAGGCGAGTCAGATTTTAACGACAGATGCCTCGGACATTGCTTGGGGAGCTCATCTAAATGGAAAGTGGATACAAGACAAGTGGCCTGCCAGACTACAGCATCTACATATCAACATGAAGGAGATGTTAGCAGTCCAGTTTGCATTAATGGCTTTCAAGGAGTTACTTCTTCCAGGGCAGGTGTTGATTCTAACAGACAACACAACTGTCATGTGGTACATCAACAAACAAGGGGAACACATTCTTACCCATTGTGCAGGCAAGCAATGATTTTATGGGAGACTGCGCTCAGCTTGCAACTAACTCTTCAGGCAAGGTTTCTGCCGAGCACAGAACTCCTTAGCAGATGTGTTAAGCAGACAAATCATGGATCCCCACGAGTGGAAACTGGATCTTCATGTATTTCAAAGGTTGACAGTGTCCTGGGGAACTCCAGACATAGATCTGTTCGCTTCTCCACTAAACCACCAGCTGCCAAAGTTTTGCACAAAGAGGTTACATCACACAGCTTGGAAAGTGGATGCTCTTTCTTTCAGTTGGAAAAATCTTCATGTGTATGCGTTTCCACCTCTGCCTCTTCTTCCAAAGGTGCTTCTAAAGGTCAGACAAGACAAGCCAAGGATGATTTTAATAGCTCCAGATTGGCCTCGGCAGCACTGGTACCCATTACTGAGGAGTCTAGTAAAGAAGCCTCCATGGCCTTTACCCTTGATTCCGCACCTGTTGTCTCAGAGAGAAGGCCACCTGCTCAATGTCAAGCTTCACTCTCTTCATCTAACAGCATGGCATATTCTGTTTTGAGAGACAGCCGGTCTCAACTTCCTCAACAAGTTTTAAATGTGATTATGGAAGCTAGAAGACCTAGTACAAGAAAAGTGTACGCAGAAAAATGGAAGAGATTTTTATTTTGGAGTGCAGCAAGGAATTTGGAGATTTCTGAGCCTAATTTGAGTGTGGCTCTTCAATATCTTACTGAGTTATTGGACAAAGGTTTGTCCTTCTCTTCCATTAAGATTCATGCTGCAGCAATTTCAGCTCACTATGATTGTGACCCACCATTGTTTTCGCATCCTTTGTTCAAGCAGTTTCTCAGAGGGCAAAGAATATAAGACCCCCACGTAGAGCTCCTACTCCTGCTTGGGATCTCAATTTTGTGTTGGAAAAACTCTACAACCTTTTGAGCCTGCGGGTACTGCTGATTTGAAATATTTGTCATGGAAGACTGCTTTTTTGTTGGCTATTACTTCTGCAAGAAGGGTTTCTGAGTTGCAGGCCCTTATGGCAGTAGAGCCCTTTCTGATTTTCCATAAGGATAGGGTATCATTACGTACTAATCCTTCCTTTATGCCTAAGGTGGTTTCTAGTGTGGCTTTAAACCAAACTATTCATTTGCCTACTTTCTATGCAGATCCCCAAAATAAAGGGGAAAAGATTCTGCACACTTTAGATGTACATAGGCAGTTGCGTTATTATTTAAGCAGGACTAAGGATTTCAGGCAGTCTCAGCAGTTGTTTGTTTCTTTTGCTTTGAGTTCTCAGGGCAAGCCTGTGTCTAAGCAAACTATTTCTAGGTGGATTGGGTTTTGCATTTCATTTTGTTATTCCCATCATGGCAAGGAGATTCCAGCTGGGATTAGGCCTCATTCCACTAGGGCTACTGCCACTTCAACAGCATTTCTAAGGGGGGTGGCAACTAAGGATATTTTGGAGGCAGCTACTTGGAGTTCAGTGCATACTTTCTCTAAGCATTACCACCTTCCTCTTTACTCTAAATCTAGGGCTGGTTTTGCCACAGCTATTTTGCAAGGCATGTTGACAGCTCCTGCTTCCTTATGATTTGCCAGCCTCCCTTACCTCTGCTTTGGGATTCTACCCAATGGTTAGGACTGCAGCAATGTGGAATGAAGAACATAGTACAGTTTTGTACCTACCATAAATGTAGATGTTCGAGGATCCACATTGCTGCAGTCCAATTTACCCTCCCGCCTTCCCCTCTGTGTTTAGGGGTGGTGGTGTGAGTTGCTATATATTATTGTACATGTGTATATATATATATATATATATTTTGGATATAAGTTTGGTGCAGGGCTTTTTGGTGTTTTGGTTTGGGCCTTGTCTTTTTAGGGTCTTCTGACATCTGGGGCAAGAAAAGACTGAGGATATGACGTCGGTCATGCGCATTAGTACCCTGACGTACTGACGTCAGTCTAATGCGCCCTGACCGACGTCAGCCATATACTCTGGTATTCGGGCCGACTGGACAGCGGACTACCCCCAATGGTTAGGACTGCAGCAATGTGGATCCTCGAACATCTACATTTATGGTAGGTACAAAACTGTACTTTTGTCTTAAGTAAGTCTATCATGACAGTGGACTGAAAATATTTATAACATATCAGCATTCTTGAATAGAACTAATGATAGCTGGTCACAAGCCTTGTCTGTCTCCTGCAGTTAGCAACATGATTTCTGTCATATTTGCAGATACTGAAAGATAGGGGGCATGTTGGAAAACTGTGGCATTTGCTAAGAAGGATACAAGAACAGCAGATACAAGTCACATCCCCATACATCTGTTCCCTTAGCTGTGTGATAGCATGCAAATGTATGCACTCTGCACAAACACTTGCAAAAAAATAACCGAGTTATACATGGGTGCACACCAGGTAGTGGTATGCACCAGTAGATGATGCAGCATAACCCCACCCCAGAACAGTTCCCTGCAGGTACACACATAGCAGTGGTATAGTACATGGTGCCAGCACCTCCACCTGGCAAGAAAGATCAAGATAGCAGCAAACGCATACTTCTTAAGTTGATTTTCATAAATGATTAATATTAGCACAATGCTTCCAAACATATAGCAAGATATCAAAGAAAAAAGGCACAGTGCTATCAAGTTACTAAACCATTCAGGGTGGTGTCATATAAACTCCTCTAACCATCTGGTTTCCTGCACATCTAGTCATGACAACATCGCCTGCAGTGTTTTCCTGTCCTGGTAATGACTGCCCTTCGACCAAGTCTTCAGTGGTAGTAATTTTCTTAAAGGCACAATCCAGGGGACAAATAAGTACTCTCTCTGTAAAGTACAGTTGTGTAAAATCTTACCATAATGGTAGATGTCCTTGCATTCACTGCTGCAGTATAAACGATATGGGATTCTGTGCCATGGAAGCCTGACATCCGACCAGTCTTCCAAAGACTTCTGAATTTAAAAGGTATGCCGAACGTCACCATATGCTCCCTGCATAACATAGGGCATAAAGGTGATATTCAGACTTGCCAAAAACAGAAGTAATTGCCCCAGGAGGAACACCAGTCCAAGGAACCCAAGAGGTAATGTGAACATCCAGGAAGGTAAAGAACTAAGCAGATGGAGGGTGGAAGTGAATACTGCAGCAGTGAAGGCAAGGACATCTACCATTATGGTAAGATTTTACATAATTGTACTATCTCCTTACATTCACTGCTGCTGTATTCTTAATAATATGGAAGAGCACCAAAGCTCAAGAGGAAACTTGAGAGGAGGAAAGGGCAGAAGAGTCCCCTAAAAAAAAACATGATGAACTGAACTATCAAAACCAGCCCTAGCTCTAGAAATACCATCCAACTTGTAGTACTTGGTAAAGGTATGCACAGCAGTCCAGGTAGCTGCTTCAAGAACAGAATTAGTATCTAAGCCTTTGAAAAAAGCACCAGAAGAAGCCACAGCTCTAGTAGAATGAGCTGTAATTGAAAAAGGAAGGCTCTTGCCATGAAAAGTGTAACAAAAGGAAATAGCCATAGAAATCCAAGAAGAAATAGTTTGCTTGGATATAGCAAGCCCCAAAGATCTAGGATGTAAAGAAACAAGTAACTGATCAGATTTTCTGATAGCTTTGTTCATATCCAAACACAATTCTAAGTTGCCTATGCATGTCCAAAGTATGCAGCACCCTCTCAATGTCAGTTTGGGGAGAGGGTGAAAAAGTAGGCAGATTAATAGGCTGATTAAGTGATAGCTCAATAACCACTTCAGCATAAAAGAAGGGTTAGTGTGCAAGAACACTCTGTCCTCATGAAAAATCAAAAAAAGGACAAATAGGGTCCTGCAACTCAGACACTCATCTGGCAGAAGTATGTGCTAAAAGAGAGTCTTCCAGGAACAATGTTGCAAGGAAGATGAAGCAGCAGGCTCAAAAGGAGTCCAAGTCAACTTCTCCAAAACAAAATTAAGATCCCAGGGAGGAGGAGCAGATTTTCTGGGAGGTCTAATATTAAGGATGCCTTTAAGAAATTGTCTCACCTCAAATCTAGCAGTTGAAGGAGGAGAAAAAGGCAGACAAGCAGAGAGAGCTGATAGGTGGGCCTTAACAGAAGAATAGGCCAAGCCAGCATTGAGCAACTCACACAAATGAGAGAACCAAAAGAGCATCCACGGTAAGTGGGTCCAGGTTACACGAGAGACACCAAAAAGAAAATGTTTTCCATTTGGATAAGTAGGATTTCCTAGTTGTAGGTTTCCTGGCTCCTGCAGGACTTGCAGCACATCCTCAGAAAAAAAGTGTCCATCAAGAATCAAACTCTTTTCACCCACAGTGTCAGGTGAATTGTGGACAGGTAGGGATGGATAAGTGATCCCTTGTCTTGTATGATTGGATCCATCTTGTGAGGTAATGCTAATGCTAAAAATGCTAAAAAAACTAAACTTCTCCTTTTCACTCCCACCAGTCGAACCTCCCCTTTAAATTTCAACATCTTGTCTAATGATACCACTGTCATTACTCCTGACACAACAACTAAACTGCTAGGAATAACCATTGATAACAATCTCACTTTTGATCAACACATCAATAACATCATTAAAACTGTTAACAAAAAAATAGGTTCTCTTTACCGTATTAAACCATTTCTTACACCTTCCTCCAGAGCTACTATCGCCCACTCCCATCTGATATCTACTCTCTTTTCGCCTCACCCATTTTCAGTAACCTTAAGAAGGCTAACCTAAATAAACTAGCAACTTGTTACAATAGCATTGCCCGCTTTGCCACCAGTAACCCTTTCAGAACACATCACTGTCACAACCTAAAACTCCTAGGCTGGCTTGAGCTTCAAAACTGTCTTATGATCTCACAACTTACTATTGCCCACAAGATACTTTACCATCCTGAAAACACCCCAATACTATCACAACTGTTAGTCCCTTATAACAATCTTACCTCCCTTCGATCTTCTTCTAAACTTATGACCAAATCTGTAAAATCCCACAACTTAGCTGGAGACTCTCTGTTTACTAATACTGTAGGTAGGACATGGAATCTGCTACCCACAGATATCACTCTAACCTCCTCCTTACCACTCTTTAAACAAAAAATCAAGCAGTACTTCCAAAACCACTGGCTTTGTTCCTGCAGGACTCCTGACTAACCTTCCGCACTTCTCCTACTTAACCTTAACTTTTTTCATTAATTAATACCTATACTTACTATTTTCTTTTGTCTTGCCCTACTCCCCCTACTCAACCTTAACTTCACTCTTTGACTAATATCTTTAGTTACTTTTTCTTTTCTCTTGCCCTGTTGTTCTCCTCTAATCCTCTGACTCACTCCTACTTTCTCTCCACCACCCTCTCTACTATCTCCCTAACTCGTCACTTTACTTGACTACTGTTTTCTCACTCTTTCCCTCTCTTGTATTTCTACATTAATTCCTTCACATCTCCTGCTTTACATCTCTCTCTTTGACAATTTTCTAAAACTTATAGCTAATCTTGAGCTTTTTAATGTCCACTTCTAATGACCTAGTACAATTTTTACATTTTTGCTTCTACTACCTAGTAAAACGTTCATAAGTGCCCTAGGTTTTTTTTTTGTGCTGTACTTATTACTAAATGTATATTCTTAGTATGCTTAAATTTTGTGTGGAGCTTTTCTCCCCGGGCCTCTACTGAAAATGGACATGTATCCAGCTAGACTAGCCCGGTTAACAAATGGAAAATAAATAAATAAAATAAATAAAGGTAACTTGTGATGATTGCCCCTGGCTAGATGCAAAAGAAGAGGGAACCAATGCTATCAGGGCCAAAAGGGAGTCACCAAAAATATTTTGGCAGCATCCTGTTGGATTTTGAACAATTTTTTCTGAAAGGAAGAGACGGAAGGGAATGCAAAAGGAAGCATCCCCTAGCAAGAGGGCGAGAGGGCGTCCACCTTCCATACCAGCAGACCTGTGACTCTGGCACAAAACAGAGGAAGTTGTCTTTTCAGAGGGGAGGCAAAAAGATCCACTTGAGGAGTACCCCACTGGTGGATAATGTCCAGAAACACATCCCTGTGAAACATCCATTCATGGGACTGAGTTAAGGACCTGCTCAGAGTGTCTGCCATAATTTTCTGACTGGAAGAGATATAAACTGCCTGAAGAGTCACTTGACCGTAAGATCCCATACCAGGAGTGCCAGCCGACAAAGAAGATAAGATCTCTTTCTGCCCTGCTTGTTGATATACCACATCACTGTGGCATTGTCTGTGAATACCTTGAGATGCCATGGAGACAAGAGAGACTGAAAGGCCTGAACAGCCAGCAGAAAGACTCTTATCTCTCTGACATTGATGTGCTCCTTCTGCTGATCACACTGCCTGTACCTTTAGGTTGCCAAAAGTCGTCCCCCCCATCCCATGTCTGAGGCATCCGTGAATGATTCCTGAGACAGAAGAGGGGGATGAAAAGGGATCCCTGGATTCAGAGACAAGTGCTGAATCCACCAGAGAAGTTCCTGTCTGAGGCAAGGAAGAAGAGGAACTATACATTTTAGAGGATGAGCATGTTGAAGCCATACTGATTTTAGAAGCCACTGAAACCTTCTCATATGAAGTTTGGCCAGATGGAGCATCGGAATGGTGGATGCCATAAAACCTAGAACTCTCAGAAACTCCCTGGCAGTAATGGAAGCCAAAGGACAAAGAGTATGAGAAATAATAATGAGAATTAAGGCCTTTGGATGGGACAAGGATGCAAGCTTTGGCACCGTCTGAATCCTGCAACCTAGAAAAACATGATCTTGAGAAGGAGTCAGACAAGTCTTTGTGAAATTTACAGTGAGGCTCTGAAGAAAGGATATGGCAAAATGAAGATTTTGCAGGTCGTCTAGGTAAGGAAATATTTGGATCCCATGAAGTATGCAAAAGGCAGTTACAGGAGCAAGGCATTTGTTGAACACCCTTGGGGCAGTAGAAAGGCTAAAGGGCAAAGTAGAGAACTGACAATGCCAGGAATCAACAGAGAAATGCAAAATCTTCCTGAAAAGAAGATGGATCAGAATATGGAGATATGCATCCTTAAGATCCAGAGACACCATATAGGCCTGAGGGAGCAAGAGAGGAAACAATCTGAAGGGACAACATCTGAAAGGAAGGTACCTTTAGAAAAGTGTTTAGATGAGAGAGGTTTAGAATAGGTCTCCAAGTGCTTTCTTTTCAAAACATTAGAAACAATCAGGAGTAGATCCCTTTCCCCCTTTAGGACACAGGCACCTCTTGAATAGTACCCTGAGACGAGAGATCTTGAAGAACCTCTGGTAAAAGGGAAGATGGTCCCGAGGAGGCTGAGGAATGCCCATAAAAGGAGGATGGGATTTCCACACCATGAAGTACCCTTGACAGATGATTGACAGACCCCAAAAATCCTGACTGATCTGAAGCCAAACTGGAAAGGAAAGAGAAGGGCAAAGAGAAAGGGAAATGTGGCTGAGAGGGGATGGATAGTTGCACAGCACCTTGTTTGTCCAGAAAGGAAGACTTCAGAGTCCCCGAAAATTGAGTAGCCTTAGCAGGAGAAGTCTGTTTGCCACTCTTCTTACCTTTAGTAGAATGAAGGGACTGCCTGTGAACAAAGGCAGGCTTAGTGAGGTAGTTTCCCTGAAACTTAGGCACAGGAGACGCAAACACATGGTTAAGTTCCCATAAGGTCTTACCCTTATCCTGAAGGGACTTAAACAAACCAACAGCAGCTTCCCCAAACAAAAGTTTAAATCCAGAGGAGCATCCATCAACTTTGCTTTAATATCATCAAATAGAGGTTGAAGCCTAAGCCAGGAATACCACCTCATAACTGAACCAAAAACAGCAGCCCTAGAAGACGCATCCACCACATCATAACTACATTTAATGGAATGACAAGTGACTTGAGAGGAAGTCCCTAGCAAGGAAAGAACAGAAGCTTTACCCTCACAGTCTTGAAAATCAGAAATAAGTTGACAGGCCTGAGAAAGAAAAGCCAACCCATACCTAGACATATGGGTCGGAAAATTAATAGCCCTAAAAGCTAGGGCAGCAAAAGTGTAAACTTTTTTGCCCAGCCTGTGCATAAACTGCTGTCTTTGTCAGAAGGCATTAACTTGGGCGAAGAAAGCAACTGAGATGGCTTATCAGAGGCTGCAGACACAGCAGCATGGCATTTATATAAAAAAGAACAATTCTCAGGAACCCTATAAAACCAGGCTATTTGGGAGCAGGAGAAAGAGAGTCAGGCACCTGAACGGCTTTGGAGAAAGCATCTAGTAAAGCAGCCAACACAGGAGGAATAGCTTCAGGTTTAGGAAAGTCCAACTGCAACAGCTCATAGTACCTCTTATGGATATCAGAGACCTGAGTACAATCCTACTTAAAAAAAAAAAATCCATCATCCTAAAGAGCGTGTCCCCAAAGGAAATTTCCTCCAAAAGAACATCAGGACTAACAGATTCCTCCTCCTCTGACCCATAGTCCAAAGGACAAGGAATTTGCCTAGAGTAAGTTAGAGATGTGACAGCAAAATCTGACATCCTCAGAAGAATCTTGGTCTCTAAGCCTTTTAAGAGAAGTAGAGGACCAAGGAGAGAGGAACAGGAACTAAAACCCCATGAGGAGGCTTTAAGGACAGTAAAGCAGAAAAAAAAAACCCCGAGTTAAAAGCCTGCCACTCACTTTGGGATCCCTAGATGCAGAAGAAACATGCTTAATTTTTTATTATTTTTTTTTTTTTAAGAGAACATCCTGAGAAGGCTCAGATCCAGGGTGATAGTTGAGAACCATAGCAGGAACTTCTTCCTCAACTGAAAACTGAGGAACTCCCTGAGGTCCCTCAGAACAAAAATCAACCGTGATTCCCTCTGAACTTCTGAGATGGATGCCTGCAAATCCTCTTTGGACATACTGCCAGCTGGATCCTCACTGGCCTCCAACATGTTCATGGCAGAGAAAACTGACAAACCAGCTGGGTGAGCCTCTGGTTTCGTAACAGCCTTGGGAGAAAGACTTGTCCGAGGCTGGACAGAGGAAGATTCGATCATACCTTTTTCACCTTCTTCCCGAACAGCTGACACTTGGGGGTAGGAGATTCCTTCCATTGTATCTTTAGTGAGTAGCTTAAGACACTGGTTCTCAAGCTAGAAGGAATGGGAAGAAAGTCTACTGCTAAGGATTTTTTGGAACAAGCACCTGACAAATAGAATAAGATGTATGGTCATGAGAAGCACCTAAGCAAAAAAAAAACTTATTGTGGCAGTCTGTATGGGGAATCTGTCTCCCACACTGGCATTTACCCTTCCTGGATGAAATTAACCTCAAGGAACACAAAAAAACGAGAAAAAACAAAATCCCCAACAGGGCACTTTTCTTGCAAAAACAGCAAACCGGTGTAGGAGGTCACTGGAGAATGAAAATGCATTCAACTGGCAGAAGACGGACACAGGTAAACAGATTAATGGTGTAAAAGATACATTCAGACTGGTGGCAAAGAAGTTCTGTGTTTGGTAAGCCTGAACGTCACCTTTATGCCCTACTTTAAGCAGGGAGCATATGCTGATGTTCAGCATACCTTTTAAATTCAGAAGTCTTTGGAAGACTGGCCAGACATCGGGCTTCCATGGCAGGGAATCCCATATCATTAAGAATACTGCAGCAGTGAAAGTAAGGACATTCACTGTGATAGCGATGATGCTATGTCTCCTCCATGCACAATGTAGGCACTAGAGAAGCTGCTAGTCTTCTAAATCTCCTCTGAAAGTGGTGTCACTTTCATGTGGAACAAAATAGCTTGTGATTCTTGCATTTAAAATTATATCTAATTCTTGGGGAGTACAGTGCACATATTTGTGAAAGTTTTCAGTACCTGCTTGTTTCCATGAGATGTCATGGGCAAGGTTAGGCAGCAAGCTGCATTTTAATTTGCAAGTGTGTCAGGGCTAGCTACCTGCTGATGTGGACCTTGGCTCTTGAACTGACACCCCGACCACAAGTGCAAAAATGAGAAAAGCTGATGGATGGATGGCAGCAAAATAAAGCAGTTCATAGTCATTCATTCACCTTGACCAAATTTGCCGAAGTGCCATGCAAACAGGTTTAGGCTTGCATTTAGTGGCATGCCACCGTTTTGTATGATACGTTATACATAGTTTGCAAACTGCATTGAATATCTAGGAAGCAGCATTAGGATGCATAGCAGGAACATCTGGGCCTTTAAGGAGCTCTGTTAGGTACACAGTACTCTGAAAGTGTGTAATAAGCTGTTTTTATTTTTCTGCCTTAGGATGTGCACCTGTATACTGGAATTCACTTTAGAAAAAGGCTAACAGTCTGGAGGTGTGTGCCTCACATGTTTACTGTTTGTAGAATGTACTGGCAACAAGGTACCCCCAAATGAGGGCAACTTTTCCCTGCAACTGTTATATGATGAGGGTATAACCTGTGTAATCTTTACAGTGGCCTTTTCTGATGCATACAGCATTCTTCTGCCTACATGCAGCTGCTTTTCCCCATGTGTCCTAGGATAAGGTTCTGTCACTTACATTTCCCAAACTGTCCGCTTCATGTTTTCAGCAAAGTTGACAGCGATACTGCATGCATACCTGTTGGTCCTAACAAAATATATTACCCTGTGTGAAGTGTATGTACACCAGTGTGTGGCATGAAGGACTGTTTCTAAACAACTTTATTAAATTATCACTTAAGACTTCAGCAAACATACATTAACATGAAAAGAAAACAAACCACATTAATATTTTTTTCAGTTACATACATTATACGTCACATATCTTTTCTTTCTTTGTAACTATCATCAGTCCAACATTACATAAATTAGTGAATTTCTGCCTTTCCTTAAACCTCACTCTTTCTCCTGAACATTATTCTGCATGTATTGATACCCACAATTTCATTTTTTCTGTGTAATTTGCTCCTTCCCTTTTTTTTAAAGATGCAGCTTCCAGTTCTTCTATCTCTTTTCATAATATTCAATGTTTCAAGTACACTAAGTTTAGACTTTGATTTCTATTTTCTAGTAATTGCATTTTTGGCAGCCAACAAAATTAAACTTGAAGACCTTGCTATGCCTAGACAGTTCAGATTCTGTGTTCCAGCAAAAAAATTACAACCATCTGCTCACCTAGTGTTTCTGACACAGTTCTCTGTAGGGAATTTCCAAAATCTGCCAACTAATTATACTCCTGTTTACCTCTTTTTTCACCCCTATCATACCTCCAACATGTGCTATCTACTTGAAAAAATCTTTGCAGTCTGCTTGGGGTTTAAAAATACCTACCCAAACACATTCAAACAAAGATTCTAAACTTTCTGGACTTGGTTGCATACTTGGGAGCCATACGTATGTCCTCCCATTGTTCGCCTGGAAATTGCTTTTCCAGTCTCACTTCCCAGTCTTTTCTAACCTCCCGTGATTGCGTTTTATCGTTATCATGCCATATTTTATATGCCTTACTAATTATCCCTTTTCAACAGCAGCTTCTGTTCTATAATCGACTAAAAATTCCACCTGAGCAGGTCTTTCACTTAAGCTCTCCCAATCCTTTTCTCTTTGCCTATAATCTGATATCCGTTCCTGGTAGGGAAGGCAGTCTGTAGCCTGCACTCTTCTTGGCCTCATGTCACTCTGTTACCTTTCTTTCTGTAGTTATTTGCTCAAATACCTTGGTTTCCTTGCCAGTTTTCTCAAGTAAATTCCACCTGTCTTGCCTATTTTCTGTGCCCCTGCTTCCAGTCATTTCTGCTGGCAAAATCTTTTTTCTCCATTCTCTTGTTCGCTTAATTCTAAATACTTTCTGCTACTTTATGAATATAGTAATATGTATGGTGGTTGTTATTCTCTTTAAGGATCTGTATCCAAATCCCACTCTCTATTTCATGATCACCTCTCCGCTTTATCATTATCCATTTGCATTTTGAATTTTATCCTTCTGCTTGTGTTATGTACATAAGTCTTAACTATGTAGCTCTAAAATTCTCTTCAAATCAGATAATCCTAAACCTCCTTCTATTGGAAGGATAAACTTATCCTGTTATCTTGTACCACGAACCAGTGGCACCCTACCATCTCAGCTTTTCAATTGAAAAATGGAAAAAAGCACTTCACTGAAATTGTAGCAATAGGTTTATTACATTTAGATCCATGCCCATCTCTTCCATTGAAGAGCAAGAAAAAAAATAGTAGTACCAATTAGCTTATTACATTTAATTCCCCCAGCTCTTAGTTGTGTGCCCAAATGCAGATAACAGCTATCTGTGCCATAAATCCAATGGGGAGGGGTGCAGTCTCATATTGCAATACTGCCCTAAGAATGTTAGACATGCTGCAGCTTGCCAGGAAAAGGCGTGCTCCATAGGCGCTGAAATGTTAGTTACTTGCAGGGGGGGGCTGTCACCTAACAGAGTCAGAGGAGTGATGTTGTTCCTACAGGGGATCAATGGTTCTGTGATCATCCTGCATACATGAGCACTGGTTTGAGAATGGACCTACTCCCGTGCATCTTTTGGATGAAGCACCAGGTTAGTACCAGGTTCAGTAGATTTCTGTACAGTAGCACTGTACATACAGATTTCAGGCTGACCAGAGCATGTGTGTTGTTTAAGAACCTCCGGTATCCAGCCATGTTAGAAGGACAGTAGAGGTAGGTTGTAACTGTATGGTTTGATGTTCTTCATTCCACATTGCTGCAGTCCTAGTCTTTTTTGCATGGTCTGGAATTTTCTGAGAGTCGAGTTCAGACCGAATCAATCTTAGTTATTACCCTTGGGGGGGAACATTTTTTTTTCTTTGCCTCAGTATTTAACGGATGTCAGAAAAAGTGAATAACTGTATTTCTTGTGGGAAACAGATACCTCATAGGGATTACCATACCTTGTGTATACCTTGTTTAGGCTTGTGCTAGATTTAACAAAGGTTAGACTGTGCCAGGTTAGTGTTTGGGCAATTATAAAATGCTCAGTGGAGCCAGAGGTTTTGCCAGGAGTTTCTTTGGAGTCTCAGGCAGAGACTTTACTGTTACAGGATGTGCCTTCTCAGGAGGTAGGCCAGGCTGAGGGGCTTCTCAGGTAACTGTTCTTCCCTCTCTTCCCAAGGTAGTTAGAGCCTCTCCTTCTGTTTCCAAAACTTCTTTGAGAGGTAGGCAGTTTAGCTTCAGTGGGGGGCTTCTCCTAGCACTTCAGGTTCTGTGCCTAAGAAACATATGCTTAAAATGGCAGAAGATTTGATTACTATGATTATCCTGATAAGAGGCCTAGGGTGGAACCTGAGTTTGAGAGTTTTGAACAGTGTTCAGAGGCTTCTGAGTTTTCTGGAAGACTTGCAGGAGTATCCTCCTTATTCTGATTCTGATGTGGATGATTCCATTTCTCATTTTCAGAGACTCTGCATTCCATGAGGGAGCACTTTAAATGGGAAGGCCAAGATTACTCTGATTCCAGGAAAAGCTATACCTCCTGTGTTGAATGTGGTGGAAGATGTTTTGCAGAGGCTTCCCTGAACCCTGATTCTTTGCCTCCTGCTCCTGTTAAACCTGATAGGTACTATAGGGTGCCTGAAGCTCATAAGTATCTTTTAAGAGTCCTAGGGCAGACCCGAAACTGTTTCTCAGGGACCTAAAGGTGTTAAGGCCTCTGTTGTTAAAACCCTGTTCCCACTGATAAAGAGGCAAGGGCTTTGGATAGATGGGGAAAGAAAGTGTATACTTCTTCCACTTTAGCCATGAGGGGGCGTTGAATTGTCAGTTTCACATGCTGAAATATCAAAATTATCTCCTTTCACAATTGAAATCTAGGGTGGATGCTTAGGTATTGAGTAAAAAAAGTTGCTGGATTTAGTTCATGTGTCTGAACAAGTGGGTAAGCATTCTTTGCAATGTGGTTTTGATGCTGTACAGGCCTCTGGCTGCCACTAGTTCTGTTCTTCGCAGGCATGCCTGGTTGAGGGATCAGAATTAGCTGAGCATGTTAAGACAAGGATTTTGGATGCTCCTTTACAGTCTGATGTGTTGTTTGGTTAGCCTGTGGAAGCAGTTTTAAAGAAAATGGAGGACAAAGCTAAGTCTATGCAAACTGTTAAAGATTTTTGCAGGTGCAGCCACCAAGTTTAGTAGAAATTGGCCTACTAAGGGATGGACATATCAGTTCACCTGCTCAGACTTCTGGTGAGGGCAGGGTCAGTCCTTTCATAAACAGACCAAATGACCTGCCTTTTCAGCTGCCAGTAGATTCAAGACTGTCTCTTTTCAAGAAAATTGGGATTTATTTACTCAAGACAGATGGGTGTGTTGATATCATTCACCACGGTTACAGGTGTTATTACAAAGGAAAGAGGCTCACACACAAATCTCTGTTTTACCAAATAGGGGCCATTCAGCCAGTCCCCCTATATCAGAGGGGCCTAGGGAGACCAATTTTGGATTTATCTATCCTCAACACTTATCTGGACATTCCCAAGTTCAAGATGTTGGATCACTGGATGGTAACTTTAGATCTCAAGGAAGCTTACCTTCATGTGCCTATAAGACTAAGTTGCAGGAAGTATCTGCATTTTCGAGCTGGAAATTCTCATTATCAGTTCTCTGCATTGCCTTTGGCTTACAGGTTCTTTCTGGCCAGATAGCTATACTTCAGGCTAAAAGGAATTCAAATCTATCCTTACTTGGACGACTGCCTGATTCTGGCTCAAGAAAAGGAAGACCTTCTACAGCATCTGGAATATGTTATAGCAGTGCTAAGATGCCTAGGGTAGTCCAGTCTAGTACCCTCTCAAGACATGTGCTTTCTGGGTGTGAGACTGAATAGGACAAACAAAAGAGTCTATCCCTTTACTTCCATCAACTATCTCATCAGTCCATTAGGGTTCATGAATGCCAAACTGCATATGAGGAAGCTGCAATGGTATCTCAAAATGTATGGACACAGCACTGCCAGGATTTGGACACTGTCATTCAAATAATACCTTGCCTTCAAAAAGAATTTTTGTGGTGGGTCAGGAATGTCACCTAAACAAAAAAGGGTCTCTCTGTGACCGGCCAGAGGGAAGTCAGATTTTAACGACAGATGCCTCGGACATTGCTTGGGGAGCTCATCTAAATGGAAAGTGGATACAAGACAAGTGCCTGCCAGACTACAGCATCTACATATCAACATGAAGGAGATGTTAGCAGTCCAGTTTGCATTAATGGCTTTCAAGGAGTTACTTCTTCCAGGGCAGGTGTTGATTCTAACAGACAACACAACTGTCATGTGGTACATCAACAAACAAGGGGAACACATTCTTATCCTCTATGCAGGCAAGCAATGATTTTATGGGAGACTGCTCAGCTTGCAACTAACTCTTCAGGCAAGGTTTCAGCACAGAACCCTTAGCAGATGTGTTAAGCAGACAAATCATGGATCCCTGGAAACTGGATCTTCATGTATTTCAGAAATTGACAGTGTCATGGGGAACTCCAGACATAGATCTGTTCGCTTCTCCACTAAACCACCAGCTGCCAAAGTTTAAAGTGGATGCTCTTTCTTTCAGTTGGAAAAATCTCATGTGTATGCCTTTCCACCTCTGCCTCTTCTTCCAAAGGTGCTCTTAAAGGTCAGACAAGACAAGCCAAGGATGATTTTAATAGCTCCAGATTGGCATCGGCCTTTACCTTTGATTCCACATCTGTTATCTCAGAAGGACGGTCATCTGCTCAATGTCAAGCTTCACTCTCTTCATCTAACAGCCTGGCATATTCTGTGTTGAAACACAGCAGGTCTCAACTTCCTCAACAAGTTTTAAATGTGATTATGGAAGCTGAAAAATGGAAGAGATTTTTATTTTGGAGTACAGCAAAGAATTTGGAGATTTCTGAGCCTAATTTGAGTGTGGCTCTTCAATATCTTACTGAGTTATTGGACAAAGGTTTGTCCTTCTCTTCCATTAAGATTCATGCTGCAGCAATTTCAGCTCACTATGATTGTGACCCACCATTGTTTTCGCATCCTTTGTTCAAGCAGTTTCTTAGAGGTACTGCTGAATTGAAATACTTGTCATGGAAGACTGCTTTTCTGTTGGCTATTACTTCTGCAAGAAGGGTGTCTGAGTTGCAGGCCCCTTATGGCAGTAGAGCCCTTTTGATTTTCCATAAGGATAGGGTATCATACTAATCCTTCCTTTATGCCTAAGGTGGTTTCTAGTGTGGCTTTAAACCAAACTATTCATTTGCCTACTTTTTTTAGACCCCCCCAATAAAGGGGAAAAGATTTTGCACACTTTAGATGTACACAGGCAATTCGTTATTATTTAAGCAGGACTAAGGATTTTAGGCAGTCTCAGCAGTTGTTTGTTTCTTTTGCTTTGAGTTCAGGGCAAGCCTGTGTCAAAACAAACTATTTCTAGGTGGATTGGGTTTTGCATTGCATTTTGTTATTCCCATCATGGCAAGGAGATTCCAGCTGGGATTAGGCCTCATTCCACTAGGCCTACTGCCACCACTTCAACATTTCTAAGGGGTGGCAACTAAGGATATTTTGGAGGCAGCTACTTGGAGTTCAGTGCATACTTTCTCTAAGCATTATCACCTTCCTCTCTACTCTAAGTCTAGGGCTGGTTTTGCCACAGCTATTTTGCAAGGCATGTTGTCAGCTCCCTGCTTCTTTATGATTTGCCAGCCTCCCTTACCTCTGCTTTGGGATTCTAGTTAGGACTGCAGCAATGTGGAATGAAGAACATAGTACAGTTTTGTACCTACCATAAATGTAGATGTTCGAGGATCCACATTGCTGCACTCCCTCCTTCCCCTCTGTGTTTAGGGGTGGTTGTGTAGGTGAGGTTATATGCTGATAATTTTGTATATATTGTACATATTTTTGGTGCAGGTATAGGGTCTTCTGACATCTGGGGCAAGAAAGTTAGGACTGCAGCAATGTGGATCCTCGAACATCTACATTTATGGTAGGTACAAAACTGTACTTTTTGCATGGGCACACTTAACATGCATGCTACAGGGATACAGTTTTGGCACTGGCACTCAAGCTCCCTCTGGTGCATTTTTTGATGTGTATTCACAAGCCAAAACATTGTTATAGGGATGCATGAAAAGGCTGGGGCAGGACTGTGAGGTCTGATGATGATGAGGCACAAATACCAGAGGTACAGTATATTGATAAAGTGACACTGTCTGTCTACATTCTGGCTGGGCATCCACCCACATTACAAGCCTAGGATGTGGCCTTAACTATAGATGAACCTGTGTTTGCACAGTCCGAGTGCTCACCATCAACACTGAGGGCATTCCATGTGGTTCCGACCAGTGATGTTTCCACTGTGGGTGCAGCAGCACATACATGCACTGCACCTGAAGTGAGTATACCGCTATGTTGCAGCTCTGTAGGGGTGGGTGCCCAGTGCCATCACTTTTCACAACTGGTTTCTGTCATGTAAGTAACAGTCAGAATGAATCAACACTTGTGCCACTGTATTGTCCAAGTATAATCTGCTGCAACCCAGGCCAACTTGAAGCTGATTTGTGTGTTGCATGGCATCTGTGATGATATGTAGTTCAGGGATGTAGTCCTTACTGGAGTTATGATGCATCATCTCCTTGTGAAGGATTGCCAGAACCACCATTACTGACTACCCTGGCAGTATTCTCCAACATAGAAGTTTGGTACTACCAGAGAAGGCCATGTATGATGTGCCATCATAGGGTACATAGTTCTCACCTGCATCTCGACAATGCTCTACCACCCTTTATTTTAAGCAACCATAGCAAGCAGCTTGCAGTGGCTGGAAACCCTGAAAGTGATCTCTAGCTAGGACACAGCCATACAGTCATACACCATTGCTGCTAGGAAGTATCCCAAGACTTAGTACAACAAAGCAGTGTAATGGCTGTAGTATTAGGAGGCGTAATAGCAATATTTGGAACCACAGGCAACTGTGAGTAGGTACACAGAATGCTGTAAGTATGATGTAAGCTGTTTTGTTATATCATAAGAGGCATTCATTGATGTTAACTCTGTCCTGTGATCTGCTAGAAAACTGTGTATGCTGCTGTTTTCCTAGGTGCACCCCATTGCAGGAGGAAATTGTCTATAGCATTGAGAATCTTTCACCTTGAGCCTCCTGCCTTCAACTTGCATGATATGTTTCCCCACCCAGGTAGATGGGCATATGTCCCTAGTCGCCTGTGCACATGATGATGACCATGACCTCCTACTCCATCACCCCTCCTTTGTGTTATATGTGGGAATATATGATAGTTTAATTTGTCTATGCACTGACCCACACATCCTAATTTGAACTCTGCATGCATCGTGTTTACTCTGTGTGACAACACACTGTCACTGTGTGCTTGCCAAGGCTCATAAGTGTGGATTAGATGTCACCACTTCACTCTTGTTGCTGTGTACAATATCCACCGCTGTCTGGGCAGGTGATTGTACACCACACTCTTCAGACGATGCTGATGCTCCTTCCCTGCTGCCCATGTGCATGCATAGTCCAGTCATGCTGTTGTCTTGGATCTGCACAGCTTGCCTCCTCGCCAACAAATCGTTGAGTATACAGCAGGCTAAGAACATCCTACATATATATACCTCGTTCTCTACATGTATGGGAAAGCCACATCCAGGGCCCATACATTAGTCCAGTCAGCTCTAAAGCTATAATTGATTTCTTGATCCATTTATCTCTGGTTTGCGGTTACTGACAATAACATTTATCCATGCCAGTTCAACCTCACACATACTAGCAGGAGCTGGTGGCACTAAACATAACTGTGTGAAGCTGCATTGTAGCTACTAATGCTTAAAGCATTTCATTATCTTCAGCACTGAACGTTTCATTATAGTTTGCTATTTCATCGTCTGGTGCCTATTGCTGTAGAGTTTCCTTTACATATGACTTTGAATAGTGATCACGTTTACTTAGCATACAGTCATACCTCAACCTCTTAGTGCTAGAAATCTGGAAAAAAACCTAAAATAACGTGGGCAAAGGCCTAAAAATAGGGGACAGATTTTAAATACTGCTCTTAAAAAATTAGAAAATTGCTAGATTAACAGGATTTGTGTTAGCATGCATTTCTGAAAGACATTAAGTCTGAAACTCAAATGTATGTCATTATTTAGTGACTTCAATCCATAATGATTTGCCAGCAAACCACACATTTTATGAGGAACAGACCAAAAATATGAGGCAAAAATCTGGACATTCTGTGAAAATCTGTGCAGTTGAGACTTATGCACAGTTGCATATAATTACAACCTCATTTCCTTACTTCATTGTATTTACATATCATTATACATTCATAGTGACATAGGAAGAGGACTAGACAAGTGATCACAGAAACTGAGACACCTAGCCATATACATCTTTAAGCAGACATACCTAAATGTTCTTGCTACTGTTTAGGAGAGCTGAATAGTGCATCTGTGAGCAGGTAGGTGGGTTGGACTACTAAGTCATTTGGATATATCTGCTGTTGCTCATTTGAGTTCACTGCACTAGAGCTTAAGATGAAAACTATGAATGACTGCTGAAATGCAGCAATCTGCACATCCAATTTGTTTATGAATGCCAGCCGTAGAGATTTTACTCCAAACTTGGAAGTGCTCCCTTTTGTCACAGATGTCCTTCATGGATGCATCTGCAGTCATAACAACTGGGTTGTCCTGTCGTCAGGCAGCCCTTCGGTCGGCCGGATTCCAAAGTCTGGGTCCGGCTTTGGCTGATGTCGCACTTCACCTGACGTCATCTCTGCTGGTCTTCGGGTATAAAGGCATCAGCCGACGCCATTTTCCCCCGTCTTTCTTGCCGCGTGGCGCCCGAAGCAGAAGCTGTTCGCAAGTGCCGGTCGGTCAGATCCAGAGATTACTACTACCGAATACTACTTCGAAGACTTCTAAAAAGCTAAGTACCCCATTGGGGACTCTTTCTTGCCTCATCCGATGTCAGAAAAAGTCAATAACTGTTTAACTTGTGGGAAACAAATACCTCATAAAGATTTCCACTCTTACTGTTTGCCTTGCTTAGGCCCAGACCACGACGTAGCAGCCTGTTCCCTTGCGCTTCCTTCAACCGAACGCGCTAAGGCGTCGGTCGCAGTTTGCTGAACAGTTTTTCGGCTCAGACTTTGCGTATATTATGCCGTCGGATCCTCCGACTACCCAAATTATTAAAAAACGCAAGGAAAAAGACCGACACTCGCGGTCCGCAGTTTCGGCTGAAACCACGGTGAAGCAAGCCGCGAGTGTCTCGGTTTCGGCCGAAACCAAGAAAACTGGTCAATCTCCAGTCGAATCCATGGCTACTACTGAGGCTCCTGCTACCTTACCTGAATCGGCCTCAGAAATTTTGCCTACAACCGTGGTTTCTAGTGATTTATCAGACACCATCCCTTTGGATGTCTCTACCCCAGCACGTGGTGCTGCTAGACCCCCTGCAGCCATGTCTATCAAAGCCTTTGCCAGGGCCAAAGCAGCCAAATCTGCCAAGTCAGTGCCTGTTAAACCTCCCTCACACAGGCCCACTTCTAGTTCACAAATGCTTACTCTGGCAGAAGATTTAATATCCTTAATTAGGGGATCCCAATCTCACCCAGACAGGGCCTCTCAGCCCCCTGAAAAGAGACCTAGGACAGAGCCCCCCGAGCCAGTGTCCTCTGAGGCTTCTGCGGATGACTCTGACATTTCAGAACAGCCAGAGGACCCTTTTTCTACATATGAAGATTCCAATACTGAAGAATCCATTCCAGCTGCCTCTCCACCAGAGGAATTTTCCTTTGGGGAAACCTTGCATGCCATGAGAGAACAATTCCAATGGCAGGGACAAGATTTCTCAGACTCAAGAAAAAGGCTTAGGACCTTCCTACACTTACCACAACATAGGCCCTTAGCTATACATCCTGTTTTACCTGTTGTGGATGACGCATTTAATGATGTCTGCACTGCTCCTGATTCTTTACCTCCTGCCCCTGCCAAACCTGATAGATATTACAGGGTACCTGACACTCATCACCACCTATACAAGGCCCCACTGGCAGGCCCGAAACTATTTCCCAGGGGCCTAAGGCAGTAGCCTCGACCACAGCAAAAACCCTATTCCTTCAGAAAGGGAATCCAGGTCTTTAGACAGATGGGGGAAAAAAAGTTTACACCTCTGCTACTCTCTCAGCTAGAGCTTTAAACTGTCAATTTCACATGATCCAATACCAAGAGTTTATGCTTGATCAGTTAACTAAGAAAGTATCCTCTGATGAATCTTTAGACAAGAAATATGTATTAGAAATGGTAAATAACATACAACAGGTTAGTAACCATTCCTTAAAATGTGGCTATGATGCACTGGAGGCTTCATTTAGATCAGCCATGACTGGCACAGTGATAAGAAGACATGCATGGCTGAAAGAACAGGTCTTACGGATCATGTTAAAGCAAAGCTATTAGATGCTCCCATGGATAAGGCCAGTTTATTTGGTACACCTGCCCAGCAGGTAATGAAGAAAATGGAAGAAAAGGCAAAATCTGTACAGACAGTTAAAGATTTCTTACAGGTTCAGCCCCCAAGGTTTAGCAGGAACTGGCCTGCCAAAAATTGGTCCTTTCCTGACTCCACAAGATCCCAAAGGGGCAGAAACAGACGATCCAGAGGCAGAAATCAATCCAGAGGAGGTGCCTACCGAGGACGACAGTGGTAAGGTAATAACAAAGGCACAGACACAACCACTGCCACTGCAACAGGACAATCACAGTGACTTGACTCTAACTCCGCCTACCAGGGAGCAAATAGCAGCACCATTAGGCGGAAAGTTAGCCTTATTTTCGAAAAATTGGCACTATATCACAAAAGACAAGTGGATTTTGCAAACCATAGACCAAGGCTACCGGTTCCACTTCCACACCTTGCCAGTAAAAAGAGGAATGCCAAACCTGCCTCCAAATCAAAAGATAGAAGCTCTACAGCAGATAACGAAATTATCCATGATGAGAGCTGTGGAAAGAGTACCAATAACAGAACAGGGCAAAGGATTCTACTCCAGACTCTTCCTAGTACCAAGAAAAGAGAAAAGTTGGAGACCTATTCTCGACCTGTCCATCTTAAACACATATATCATTGTCCCAAAATTCAAAATGCTGACCCTACAGCAACTTCTTCCCATGCTGGGCAAGGAGTGTTGGCTGGTAACTCTAGATCTCAAGGAGGCATACCTGCACGTCCCCATTCGACCCAATTGCAGAAGATACCTCAGATTTCTTGCAGGATCAGAGCATTATCAATTCTCAGCATTGCCCTTTGGCTTATCTACTGCGCCCAGAGTATTCACAAAATGCCTGGCATCAGTAATCGCTCACTGCTGACTACAGGGAATCCAAATTTATCCATACCTGGACGACTGCCTGCTACAAGCGGACAACAAAAGCAAGCTGACAACAGATTTACAAAGGGTCATTTACTTGCTACAAGCTCTGGGATACACAGTCAACTTACAAAAGTCAAGGCTGATACCATCCCAGACAAGAACATTCTTGGGCGCGGAACTGGACACAGTAAAACAAATGGCATTCCTAACTACAGAAAAACAAAAAGAACTCCCTCTTTACTTCTTGGCATTAACAAGACAGAACAAACTAACAGCAAGAAAAGTTCTGCAGGCCTTGGGCTTCATGGCATCATGCATAATCTTGGTCCCACATGCCAGACTGCATATGAGAAAACTTCAGTGGTACCTAAAGAATTTATGGTCTTAACACAGGCACAGCCTAGAAGCAGAAATACCATTAATCCCATGCCTAAAACAGGAATTCCTCTGGTGGGCCCAAGCATGCCAGTCAAACCCAGGCCTACCCTTCCACAAGTTTCGAACAAGCCAAACCATCACAACAGACACCTCAGACCTAGGATGGGGGGCGCACATGCTGGACAAATGCGTATAAGGATTGTGGACTCAGGACCAGCTGCACTTGCACATAAACCAAAAAGAAATGCTGGCAGTAAAACTGGCAATCCAAAAATTCAGACCATTCCTCAAAGAAGGCCATTTGATGATAAGGACAGACAACACCACAGTCATGTGGTACATCAACAAACAGGGAGGCACTCATTCATACCCCCTATGCAGAATGACTTTGGACCTTTGGAATCTGGCTCTCAGCTACAACATCCAGTTACAGGCAATATTTGTACCGGGAAAAGAGAACACCCTAGCAGACATGTTAAGCAGAACCACCTCGGATGCTCACGAATGGATGCTACACCCAGACATCTTCAAGACCATCACAAAGAAATGGGGAATGCCACAAATAGATCTATTCGCTTCCCCTCTCAATCACCAGCTCAAAAAATTCTGCACAAGGACATTCCACCCATTTGCATGGAAGGTGGATTCTCTTTCCTTCAGCTGGACAGGTCTGACAGCATATGCATTTCCACCTCTTCCCTTGATACACAAGGTATTACTGAAAATCAAAGAGGAACGTCCAAGGATAATCCTGATAGCTCCGAACTGGCCAAGACAACACTGGTACCCACTGCTGAGGAGCATGTCTCGGGAGAAAATGTGGTCAATACCCCTGATGCCTTTGATGTTAACTCAGAACAACTACAGCATTATGCATCCAAACCTAAAAACTTTGCAGCTGACTGCCTGGAACATCACATAGCAGCAACTAAGCCAGATCTTTCCCAAAGGGTTAAAGACATTATCCTTGAAGCCCGCAGACCTTCAACAAGAAGGAACTATGCAGGAAAATGGAAAAGGTTTGTCATTTGGAGTACTGAAAGAGGAAAAGATGTGTCGAATATAGATATTGCAAACATTCTGGAGTATTTGGCAGAGCTTTTACATACAGGCCTGTCCTATTCCTCCATCAAGATACATGCATCAGCTATTTCAGCAGAATACAGCTTTGATCCACCTGTCTTTTCACATCCTCTACTCAGGCAGTTCCTCAGAGGGATCAAGAATGTAAAACCTCCAAGGAAACCACCATTGCCAGCATGGGACTTGAACTTTGTGCTAGAAAAGTTGACACTCCCTCCGTTCGAACCAGCAGCAACAGCAGATCTACAGCACCTATCATGGAAAACTGCTTTCCTACTGGCAATTACCTCAGCAAGGAGGGTTTCGGAACTACAGGCCTTAATGGCAGTACAACCCTTCCTAATATTCCATAAAGATAGGGTGTCCATGAGAACTAATCCTACATTTATGCCTAAGGTGGTATCCAGAGTGTCTTTAAACCAGGCAATCCACCTACCTACCTTCTTCTCCAATCCACAAAACAGAGGGGAAAGAATGCTGCATACCTTGGACGTACATAGACAGCTACGCTACTACCTGGACAGAACCAAAAGTAACAGAAAAACTGACCAGCTTTTGGTAGCCTATGCAACAGGGAGGGAAGGAAAAGCAATTTCCAAACAGACAATCTCCAAATGGATAGGAAATTGCATTAGATTCTGTTACTCCTACCATGGAAAACCAATTCCACAGAACATAAGACCTCATTCTACAAGGGCTACAGCCACTACCACAGCTTTCTTACGAGGAGTGGCAACCAAGGACATTATTGAGGCGGCTACTTGGACCTCCGTGCATACATTTGCCAAGCATTACAATTTACCTCTATACTCTAGATCCCGAGCAGGGTTTGCCACTGCTGTATTGCAAGGGATCCTAACCACACCATAATTTTATCATCCTCCTCCCCTAGTTGGCTATGGTATTCTACCCAGTTGTTATGACTGCAGATGCATCCATGAAGGACATAGTACAGTTTTGTACCTACCATAAATGTAGATGTCCGAACTGGATAGCATCTGCAGTCAGGATTACCTCCCTCCTTCCCTCTGTGGTACTCCTAGGGTATTTATCCTCCTAATAGCTAGCTGGGGGGGGAGTCTCTTATGGTTTATTTGTTTGTATATATGTACATACATGCTTATTTTTTGTGTTTGCCTTCTATCTCTTTGGAAACATTGGCATTTATCCAAAATTTAGCCTTCCAAGAGGGCAATTGGCATCTGGGGCAAGAAACACTGAGGAAAATGGCGTCGGCTGATGCCTTTATACCCGAAGACCAGCAGAGATGACGTCGGGTGAAGTGCGACATCAGCCGAAGCCGGACCCAGACTTTGGAATCCAGCCGACCGAAGGGCTGCCTGACGACAGGACAACCCAGTTGTTATGACTGCAGATGCTATCCAGTTCGGACATCTACATTTATGGTAGGTACAAAACTGTACTTTTCATTTCCTCCCACAGTATTGTTACGTTCCACTGTCAACACAGGCAACATTTATTGCTGACAAATGATGTTTTTTGCTTTTCAGAACAAAAATTGTTGTGGAGCAGCTGTCCAATTTTCCTGATTAAACATTTTAATTCTGTTGCAGAAATTATGGAACTGTGCGTATTAGTCAGATTGAAGGTTGTTGCATTCTGGGAGAAGATACATTTCTCCTGCTGTACTGGCTGTCTTTGTCATTCAGTGGCTGTAAACACTAGTGCTCAGCTGTCATTCAAAATCACTTATTTGACGTTTGACCACAGTCCATCTGCAGCACTGCTTCTAATGGTACTGTCTAGCTGTATGACCAGATCTTGGCTGAAAAGGGCCTCAGTATGTCCAGTCTTCCTACTTGCCCAGAATAAGAATGATTATTTTTGCCTTTATGATTACTTCTGTCTGAATATGTCTCTCTTTTAGGCTAGAAATTTACTGTCTCATTTTTGAAAATATCCTATTTTTATCCCATTTTAGTTTTAGGATATAGCTTCTGTGACTATACTTCTCAAGATACTTTGTCCTTTTGCCACCTTACAGATTGGCACATTTCTGGCTTAGATGTCAGAAAGATTTGTTCAGACTGTGTCCAGGTATGCATATTGAAGAAAAGACAGTACATAAATACTGGCCAGCATATCTGATGTGACATGACAGGGAGGCATTTCTTTTTGTATGTGAGAAATAACATCCTAGTATGTGCAACAGAGGCCAGAATGAGGTTGTAGTGCATTGGATAGCAGACATGGCTGTCTCTGTCAGAAGCAGAGGCTTATTAGTCTACTGTCGTAGGAGCAGCCTGAGGCTGACTAAACAGAAACCTGGAAAATCTGGTGAAGTGTTGCATGTTGGTACTGGCATGTTGACCATGAAATATTGCCGGTGAGGTTAGTTGCAGTTGCAAAGCAGAATGCATGGGTACTTTCATGGGCGATTCCTGATTGATACTGTACTAGACCTGTGTTCAGAATAAAGGTAAATACCTGATGAGTGTAAATGTCATGTGCACTGTGTAAACAATGTTTGTGTAGACTTATGCTGTGGAAGGTGCAAGACAAGCCATTTGAGTGTGTGCAGTGCGTCACAGGGACGTGTGCTAGAAGATCCAGGATATCATGCTAGTTGATAGTAAGGAATACATTTCATGTTCTGTTCTGTCTGCTTCAGTCCTCTGGCTGGTAAGCAAATATTGCAGACTGTTGCAGTATTCCATCTTGCTAGGTCGCTTTCATGAAGAACAGGGCCAAGCAGTACAACACCAGTGCTGGCACAGGCCAGACATGTATTTGCATATTGATGCCATTCCAGTGTGGCAGAGGTTCACATATGGAATAATGACCAGTTCTAAAGAAGCCACAATCTTTGCAGAAATGGTGAAAAAGCAGGGGCTTGTCTTGTGTTCTAGCATTATTTTGAGGGTGAGTCTTGTCTTTCTAAAAATACACAAGGTCACAGGTCACTTCTGTAGAGAGTTTGACACAAATGTCATGTTTGGAGATTGTAGGCAGAAGGCAACGAGAGCATGTCATGAGCCCTAACGTAGAACATATCTAATAGTCACCTCATCTTTAGGACAGTCATATTCCTAATGCATTGACATAACTGCACATCAAGTGTTTTTTTCCTTTCTTGGAGAACATGGAGGAAAGAACATGGCGCTGATAGAAAACAACAGTGAGAGATTTGACTGCCTTGACTTTTATAGATTTGCAGAGAAAGGCTGAAACACCACATTACTAGAGAGGAAGTACCAGGGCTGGAGCGGAAAAGGATGAGAGTTGTAGCTGAAATAGTACGAAGTACTACTGCACAAAAATGGTGATATGGCTGTCAAATGTTTTGTCTAAGGAATTGATCCATTCAGAGTCATCTGAGAGATTCAGTGATGTTTGACCAAAGCAAGGAAAGAATGGAAGATAGGAGGCTGTATAGGGGCAAGTTGCAGTGTTCAGGAAGGCATGAACGATTAATTAATTTAATTAGATTTACATTTGTTAACTTGATTGGTGAGCGTTTTTAAGTATATCGCATGATGTTAAATGCTGATGTGTACTATATATATATATATATATATATATATATATATATATATATATATATATATATATATATATATATGTAGTGTTTATGCACACCTGATTTATTGATTTCTGATTTGTGCATATTGCAGTTCTGGAAAACATTTATTACTCTGTTTAAAAATTGATTTTAAATACTGTACAGAGGTTTGCATGTTTTGTGAATATGGTCCTGGACAAATTTCTCTTGGAGGTATAAATACCACCTTGGGTCTCCCATGAAAAGAGGCCACTAGCCCGCTGAACAAAGGATAAATAAAAATAATATAAAAGATGTTTGTCCCATCCTAATGCAGAATATGTGTAGTAATAAGGGTGCAAACATTTCTTTCTGTCTTGAACATGAGTATGTAAATGTCACTAATGTTTCCTTTCTTCTGTCAGTACTTTATGCTAGGATATATTTTTTTTATTGTTTTGTTTTCAAGTCTCTGTCAGTTTGTGCTACTTCAGTGTATAAGACACTTTGTTGCTCTCCATATTCAGCTACATTAAATAGGCTTAAATAAAATTTGCTTGAGGGATGGCCTATGATATAGAGATAAGGGATGGAGCTCTGACTTATCTGCAGGGACACACATTTGAATAATGAGTTTGGTGCTATTAGACGGTTGCCAAGGGGTTCAGAGTCTGTTTTTGATGCATGCTTCCAAACCTCAGATGTATGGATGCAAGGGTACCATTTTGCTAGGAGTAACTTAGGGCTGAAGACACAAAAATGGAAACATGATAGTATCAGAAATGAGCTGATGAGGTGTCATGTCAAAAACAGGTTCACCAAGTTTAATTTATAGGGAGAGACACTGCAGCAGGGGAAATGTTCTCATTTTCCTATGAGGCATTAAGCTTGAAATGTATGTAAAACTCCTGCATAGGAAAGCCGCCCATGTAAAACCCTTTTTTTTTTTTTTAATTCTTTTTGTGACTTGCTTTGAACATTTCATTTCACGTTAAGCCACGTTTACTTTGTTTTTGATCATGTGATATGGAATGAAGGAAATCACACTGTAAGAATTAAGAGGCCTCTTGGTATCACAGGCATGCTTGTGGAGCCTTGCATGTAGCCATGTATAAAGAGGATCCTATGAGACGTCAGTGCTCAGGCCACTAATTGCAAATCTGAGTTACTCGAAACGCACACCCACTGAACTTGCTGGTGACACTACTGATGCAGTATTTTTTGAGAGAGTGGTCAAGCTGTCCCAACCTCCCCCCAACCCCCCTTAATTAAACTTGCTAATTCCTTTGTCAAATGGCTGTATAAAAAATAGAAAGATCTTGCAGGGTAGAAAACTGTACTTGCACTACTATGATCTTACAGTACAGTGAGTAAATGAAAAAAAGTTTGGAGACGAATACTTTCTGGTAACTGAAACTTGGAGAACTGCATTCCACAAGATATTGTTTGTCATATAGTAGATCTTTCATGTGAAGACTAACATAGCTCTTATCATATGTTGTGATCTATACAGCAAGAGAAAGGAAGTGCTTTTAACTGTTAGAAATTCCCTCTGAGATGCACAAGTCTGGATTAAGTCTTTCTGATGTCTTAACATCATGCCATGCACCCCATGACGTCCTGAAATAATTTATCAGTTTACCCCAGCTGAGCTCTACTTCTCCATCAATATATCTACCCACTCCTATCCTTCAGTCCTCCATTCGACTTAAAACAAATTAGAGCCAAAAAAATGTGCAGCCCTCCTGAACCACCATTCCCCCAGTAAACTCTCTTCCTGATTGATTTTGTATTGCCAAGACTACTTACTGTTCCTGGGCTTCATATCTGTAAGCTCTTAACCAAAAATATTATGCCTCACATCTGGAAAATAGCCCTTATCAAACCCTGACAGTCACTGTCACTTTTGGTCCATTTCCATTCTTCCAATACTTTGAAAACTACTTGGAAAATGCTAGAACAAATGATTTATCTTCAACTGTGAGAATACATGCAAAAATAAAATCCCCTTTCATTGAAGTGGCACAGCAGTCTGCAGTATCATGACTGTATGTGGGACACAGATAACTGCAGCCTCACAAGTTTGCACTCTGTCAGCCTGGGAACATATGGTCGACAGGCCACGCTGCTTTGCCAGTGATGGTCTGCGCCTGTCTCCTGTAGGCTTTTGGATACTGGCAGAGGCATTAGCTCCCCCTGTAATGCCTTTTTAGGCAGAGTGAAAGTAACCAAGCTCCCAACATAACAAAATCCTGTCTAGATAACTCATGGTACTGCTGCTTAATGCTAGGCGTCTAAATACTGCACTCCTTGGAAGCACTCATCACTTTTGAAGATGCTGATGTCTGTGCATTCACAGAGACATTGTTCATAGGCACAGAGAGCACCCTGGCCATGCAGGGCTACAATGCCTTCCATACATTCAGGCCGCAAACTGAGCGTGAAGGAAACAAAGGAGGTGATGCATCCATCTTCATAAAGGATAAGTGCACCTCGAGACTGGTTAAACAGTATGACTGTCTTGAGCTACTCCATGTCCAATTAATTATAGGGAAACCCCCTACCACAACGAAGCTAGCTATAGGTCCCCCACCATGAAACAGGAAAAGCATACTGCATACAAGGACTTACTGGAGTCACTTGCCATACAGCCCAACATTTTACTCATGGGTGATTTTAATTATCCTGCCATCGAATGGGAAACATACTTGACCACAAACATGCTAGCTCAGAGGTTGTTGGACTTTGTCAGTGCAAATACTCTGGAACAGTTAGCCAACACACCTTCAAGAGGCTCAAATGTCCTGGACATAATACTTAGTAACATGGGAGAGCCCCCCCCCCCCTGTGTGATGTCCTCTTTGGTATGATCGGACCATAAATCAGTGTTGTTTAATGTAATTATAAGACCAGATACCTGTCAAGCTCAAAAACACTTAAGAATTTTTCAAAGACAAACTACATCCTACTAAGTGATGGTATAAAAAGTTTCAAAGCCCCCTCTAATGCAGATAACATGGATTCTTATGCAGAGTTGTACACCAATGCCCTGTATAACCACTTAAGCATTTGTAAAGAATCGGGTGTATCTCACAGGATTAAAACCAGGCCTAGCCGAAAAAACAAGCAACCCTGGTGGATCCCTAGGATAAATATGCTGTACAACAAGAGAAAGAAACTCATGCCCAAGAACAAGAGGGAAATGGCTCAGCAGAGGAAGAAATCCCTCTCTAGCTTAAACAAACAAATTAGAGGTCTTGCCAAGTCCTCCAAAACTAATTATGAATCAAAAATATCCTCCCTAGCTAAAGATAATCATAAGGCATTCTTTAACTACGTCCTGAAATTTAAAAGATAATACCAAGCTATGCACTGAACTGGTTGTTGATGGAACCACCAATACTTAACCAGAGGTAATAGCCAACCTGCTAGCTGACAGATATGGAGCAATCTTCACCTCGCTGTCCCCTCCAGTCATACCCCAAAGTATACCTGCCACCATTCCTCAGCCTATTATCTCAGGAAAGCAGGTCACCTTTGTGCTCTCCATGGCCATAAACATGGCATCAGTGGGACCAGACAACATCCCAGGTTGCCTTTTAAACAACTTAAAACATGATCTAGCAGGCCCACATGGATCCCTGTTTAACCACAGCCTGTGAAAGGGCTATGTTCTGGAGGAATGAAGGACAGTAGCAGTAATCCCTCTGCATAAATAGGGACCATCAACCAACCCTGGGAATTATAGGCCAATATGCTTGACTAGCCTTGTCTGCAAGACTGTGGTTAGAGTCATTATGGACCTTATGAACAAGGACATGGGTAATCTCCAAACTCTGGACCCAACTCTGTTTGGATTTGTTAAAGGTAGATCATGCCTGTTAAACATGGGTGACTTCTTCGAGAAAGTCACCAAGGCCCTGGATGAGGGAAAGACCACCTATCTTGACCTAGCCAAGGCATTTGATACAATCCCTCACTCAAGTATTAGTGAGAAACTCTTCCAATTGGGAATTAACCCTACATTATCATATGGGTTGCCAACTGGCTCACCAACAGGACATGTACAATCAATGTGGGTGACTTCACCTCTAGCAAAAGACCAGTCACCAGTGGTGTACCACGGGGTTCTCTGATGGCCCCTTTTCTGTTTGGAATTTACTTCTCAGAAGTGCAGGCAAACTTGGACGGCCTGTGGCTGACCAAGTTCGATGATTGAAAATTGGGAGCAATTGAGTCCCCCAACAATGTTAATATACTGCAGACATGGTTAACACAGGCAAATGATTGGTGCCAAAGCCATGGATTAAAGCTAAATGCAAAAAAAAATGCAAATTATTCCCTTTGAGAAAGCTGGCATCCCTGCTGATTACATTATAGGCAGCCCCCCCCCCCCTAAGTGTAGACCCAGTGGTACGTGATCTAGGTACTCAAGTTGACAGCAACCTGATATTTGACCACCACGTATCCACAATAGTAAGGAAATCCTTCTGTGTGGCACATCTTATAAATAAAGGCATCATATCTAGATCTAAAGCTGTTATAATTCCATTATACTCTTCTTTCATAAGACCAGTAATTAAGTAAAATGCTCACTTTTACATTTACCTCACCAGATTCCTGCAACAATTGAAGAGACCACAGAGGTTTCTCACCAAGAAATTACAGGGTACACAAAATTAATCTTACACAGAAACACTGAAAGCACTGTCACTGAATCCTGTCTCCTACAGGTTGCTAAGGGGTGACCTGTGCCTGGATTACAGGGCAGTCTCTGACCCAGCCCTGATGGAAATGCTACACATTTGTAAATCAAACTGCACAAGGGTCACTCGCTCTAGGGATCTTAACCTAGCCTCTGACATGAACAGGTCATGCTGAAGAGATAGATACATTTCCCAGAGTCTGCCACTACTCTGGATCAAGCTTCCAATTCATGTGAAACAGAGCCCCGCTCCCTTATCTTCTTCAAATGCAACAAGATCAACGGATGGGTGACTGCAAATTTACTCCTGGGGTGGTGCCTGCATCCCTCCTGACAGAGGAAGTCATTAACTACCATAGACTCTTACCTCTGTTAACTTCACTCACCTAACTACCAACAATTGGGACAACTCAGGATAAATACGGCTAGGCTTGTATGGGCTCTAGGGCTGTTAAGCCTAGTAACCTTCTATGAACCTATGTTGATCTCTCAAAGGCATTTGGACCTGCTAGATCACACCCTATGTTTTCTTTGACTTAGGCATCATTCATTCCAGTGGTTCATAGACTTCCTATATGACTTAGTATTAATTGTCTACTTTTATTTATTTTTGTAATGTTTAGTGATTATTTTCACTTAAGCAGTGTTTCATATTGGTTCATAGCAACCAGTGCAACATCCCTGGAAATTAACTTGAATAAATAAAAAAGCAATGCCTTAGAGCATGTTGGACTTTTTTGGAGAGGGGAGAAGTAGGTAATAAGATGGAGCTTTTAACCAGATATGGAGATTTTTTAGAGGGTCGCACAGCTTTAATTTGAATTTCATAAAGGAAGCTAAGCTTTTATAGAACTATGAGGACGTCACTTGACTTGCAGCACAAAGGAATGACAGTGTAGCTTAATGTTTACTTCTTCATTTAACCTCAGCAGTTTTTGTGGGTCTGTGATTTGTACTTAAGGGAAATGAAGTGTTACAACAGAAGAGCAAAATGAATTGGATTGTTTGTTTTAATCTAATTTATAACTTTAGGGTGGCGGATGTCAGAGGGAAAGCAATCATTGCCATTGCTTGTTTACAGACTGCAAAATATAGGGAATGGAGATGTTCTGGGAATAAGTACATTTAGCTGTTAAATTGCTTTATTATTTAGACGAAGACCATCTGTATTGACTGTTCTTCAAAGCTTTTCTCAGAGCTGTGACTTAAATGTGGGTATTGAAGGGATTGTAATGTGGCAAGGGACATCAACCAGTCCTGTGACAGATTACAGCACTGCAAGCAGGTTTACTAAAATCGCTCTCAGTGCTTAATTAAGACATCCTGTTTCAGTAGCTTGTACTGTCATGACAGTTCATGTATTGTTCATTTAAACAAGGAAGTGTGTTTACTGTACTCTGAAACAAAGCCCCAAATTGCAGCTGTTTTTCCGTCTTAACACACAGCACCATTCCGTTGAACACTATCATTTACGCAAGTTGCATATGTAAATCATGTGGTAAGAAATTGCCTGCATTTAACTGACATTGCAGGAATTTATAAAATGGTGGCAACATAGCACTAATATTGTGCTGACTAGTAATGAAAAGGTCTGAACTTTACATAACTGCAGCAAATCATTGTTAGTTAACTTAACCCACGGCCCTGGTTATGGAATGAAATGTAAAGGGATTCATAGTCAGCTTGTGCATTCCACAGTGCACTGTTGTGTTGTGACTCATATTTCCAGCAAGCTTTATGGAACGGCAAGGAAATCGATGTTAGAAATTATGTATGCAAATGATCATATAATGACATGTAAATTAAAGCAGATAGTCTAATAAATGAGATGCAAATATGTGGGTATGAAAGCAGGTCACAGTTGGTCATAAGGTACATCTAGAACACAGCAAGTAGCATGTTGCTAGAGTCTATATAATTTACGCGAAGAAGCAGAATGTCGAACCATATTTGTCAAAGCTGCTCATCATTGAAATGCCAAATCACTGATTTCTTTCTAAGGGAAAGAAGTTGGTTGGCCGTTCTTTTAAATATGCCCTTTTCCCGACTGTACTGCAGTCTCAGAGTTAGTTTATTTAGTTAGTTTCATAGTGTTTGTTTTAATGTGGTGTGCGTTGTTGGGCTACTGATTTCTTTCCCTTAGAAAGAAATCAGTGATTTGGCCATTCGATGTTGTGCAGCTTCAAGAAATATGGGTCGATTAAAGGTAAGTTGACATGTTGCTTGTTCAGCAATATAATATAGACCCTGTTGCTATAAGACAAACAGCATGTGGAATCTTTCAGAATTGCAACTAGTGGACAACACTTAGTGACTATATAGGCTGCTACCTTTCACTTCACATTGTTGCAGGTGGCAGAGAAAAGGGTCTTCTGGCAGAGGTCATCAGTATTATATGCAATGCCTTCAGAAGATAGGGAGGCAGTAGCACTATGGGACTGTGACTTGAATGCGGAGAGACTGTGGAACCATGACTGAGAGGAGGCTAAGTGACTATGACCTAGGGCCACTGCATTGGCATGTAGTGGTGGATTTACAAGTCCCCAGTGACAAGGATGCTGTGCTGCTGTGAGAATAGGACATGTGAGGACATCACTATGACGGTGCCCTCCCCTTGAAAACTAGCAGTTAGTGCCATGAGGGAGGTACTGAAATAAGGTACCTTAGACCTGCAGGAGGAGAGGGCGGCCACAGTGGTGCAACGGTTAGCATTGCCACCTCACAGCAAGAGGTTCTCCGGTTCGATCCTCGGCTGGGGTGCCTTTTGTGCGGAGTCTGCATGTCCTCCCTGTGGGTGCATGGGTTTCCTCCCACATCCCAAAGACATACTGTAGGTGGATTGGATACTCTAAATTGGCCCTAGGCGTGAGTGTGTGCCTTCCATGGAAGGTTGGGCGCCGGGCTGGCAACTCGACACTGTAAAACTCCACTGCCAATCATGAGCAGACAGGTGATCCGCTGTGGCGACCCCTAACTGGAAAAAGGCGAAAGAAGACGAAGACCTGCAGGATGAGACTGCATACTCTTTAATAGCCTTCACTGTGACCACCCCATGTATGCACCTGCAGCCTACAACAGACAATACTAATGCTATCCTCCAGACATGTGGATGTGTTAGCTGCAGCAACATGTGCACTACTGCTGTCATAAACTGACTAGATACTGGTCACTCTGATCCATCTTCTGGGTCCCATTAACATCCCTCTGGGCTGATTGTTAGCCAGCATGCTGCTCCTTCCTCAGACAGGTAAACCCCTTTTTCTTGTGGTACAGCCTGTCCCTTGGGCATTGTCCAGACCTCCTCATCGGTATTTGTCCATTTTCTGCTTGTTTTTGTTCAGTATGCACCTGCCTCCTAGTATCTGCATTTCCACTCATTTGACTGTATTGTTTTGTTTGTTTCCCTGTCATGCCTGTCATAATCCTATCGCTGTACAGGCACATAAAAAACGATAACTACTCCCACAAAAATGAGCTCTGGCTCTCCCCATCTACTTTTCCTTTATGTGTTGCATGTACCTTTGCTTGTATATTTCCCCATGTTTTACTGTCACATCCTTCTCTTTCCTTCCCTTTCATGGAACTAAAAAGTGTTAATGTGACTAGATACCTGACAGCTGGTGTTTGTATTGTGCTGCAGGTTAGTATTTTGTGTGGGTGCTTGCTGACAACCTGCTTAATCATGCACAACCAAACGCTACCTGCTGCTTCAAATATCAAAAGATCCGCACTAGCCAGGACCTAGCTGCTACCTTGCTACACAGCTTACTGTTTGTCGTGCTCTGCTTTGTTTGCCTTGAGTATTTTTTAGCTTTGCTGCATTTGTGGCATTGTAGTAGAGCTAACTGCTCATTTGCACAGATTGACATAGTTTGTGTATTGGTGTATTATTTTTTTACATTGCTGGCTATTGCTGCCAGGAGATGCAAGCCACGCTCTGGTGAAGACCACAACTTTATGTATCCCACCCCAAATTTGAAACAATTGCACTACAGCGGCATGTGCCACAGATTTAAAAGCCCTCTTGGCGGAATACAAGTATCTGCTGAGACAATCTTGCTAACGTCTTCTTCCCCCCTAGAGCTCATGCATTGTAGTCTTGGGTACAATGAACATTATACCACTGGTGGTTGGCCCACCCTAGAAGATCAGAACTAGATGGATGGAAACATGGAGGGGTTGTTTGCTCACTAACATGAACAATGAGGCCATTTTTATTGCTGTAGGAACCATGATGCATAACTTATAAAAAAGGCATTGTTATCAGACATGGCTTGTGTGGAATGGGTTATGCTGTCGCTCCCCTGCAGTCCTGAATTGGACAAAGACTGGTATTGGAAACTCGCTGCCATCCTGAACTGAATAAAAAAAGGTATCATAATTTGAACTTACTAAAAGAAATAGAGGGGAAGGGTGTTATGGTCTGTGCTTCTGAATGTAACTTTTACCCAGTCAAATGCCTCTATCTTCCCTTGATCGAGTGAGAATGTCAGGATGTATGATGGGGTGAGAGAGGGATTGCCTCTGGAAAAAATACTCATTTTGTTTTCATTTGTTTCATTATTGTTATAGGCTTTTTTCCTCCCATGTTTATTGGCTTGCAGTGGAACCAGTATACAAGGAACTCATACCATCTTTCATCCTGGTATTAAAATATATACCAGACGTAAAAAAAAAAAAAAGTGAGAAGTAAATAAGTAATGCCTTTCAAAATTATGGAATAAGCTTCCCGTTACAATTAAAAGAAGTAATTTTCTTCAAAAATAATCATGTTATGCATACAGGAAGTAAAAAATATCAACACCAGGGGGTTAAGGCAGATGAGCTACTTGATGGCCAATGGATTGTAAATTTGTCAGTCAAACTTTTAAATTTGAAAGCCCTGTTTTCACTAAGCCACTGTAATTCATTCTTATAATTTTTGGTATTGGTGGCAGAACACTTGGCACTTTTCTTTCACTTCAGTTTGCCAACAAGGAAAATTTTTTACCTATATTTCAAAACCCTCCATCAAACAGCTTGGAGTAAAGCATTTTGATACCAAACAGAGGTCTTATCGGTTTTAAGAAAGAGAACAATGGAAAATACAAGAAAATGTTGTGCATGTAAGTGGACAGTGTTTTACTCTTGGCATCATAATAGGTCGTTTAACTTAAATGGTGCTGCTATCCTGCAAGTTTTTTCTTGCATCCCTATTTAACATATACTAGCATGGCATATATCAGCCTGTTTATATGTAGAACCTACTTTACCTACATAAACTGTTATCAAAAAGTTTTTGGAGGATATTTTGCAACTAAAATGACCTTCTATACCTCTATCTTGGGATACAAAATATATAACTTAGTAATTTACTTTAACCCCCTTTTGAACCTATATGTTCAGTTGACCTCCTATACTTTTTTGAGGACTCTCTCTCCTTAGTTGAAGTTACATTAGCTAGGAGGATTTCTGAAATGCAAGCTTTAAAGTGTAAGGAACCATGTGATCTTCAACACAACAGGTAATAATAAGGTAAATATTCAATACAACTTGACCAAACAAGAATGGGAGGCTTTAAAAAACTTGTCTGGTAGAAAAGATCGCATTATTAAGCCAGTAGACAAAGGCAATAAAATTGTGGTTTTACATTATTCCCAATATTTAGGTATGTGTTTACAGCATCTGAACAGCAATGCAGTATATGAGGTGAGTGACAGTAATTGTTATAGGGAGGCAATGCAAAGATTTAATAATTTAATGGAGAAAGGATTCGTCTAGGATATTTCACCCGGAGAGAATTGGATACAAAATTTAATGTAGAAGGATTACTATGGCTACGTTTTGTCTCCCAAAAATACACAAAGATGTGGCTAAACCTCCAAGTAGACCGATAGTATCAGCAACTATTTTCTGCATAACTCTGGGGTTTTGTTGCACAATTTTTTATTGCCTTATGTTGAGAAACTCCCTTCTTATTGTCAAGGATTCTTTTGATTTTCTTGCAAAATATCTAAGATCAAGTGGAATGCCAATATGTATTGGATTTCCTTAGATGTATGTAGTTTATATACAAATATCAGGCATGGAGATGGTTTAGCAGCTTTGTATTATTTTTTGTTAGTCCATTGTCACATTTTATAATTGAACTGCTACAGTTTTGTTTATGAAATATTTTTTTTAGTTTTAATAATGTTATCTATCACCAGCTACAAGGCACAGCCATGGGGGCATCTTTTGCCCCCATGTATGCCAATATATTTATGTCTAAGTTTGAATTGGATTATATTTATAAGAACATATTTGGTTTAATATTTATTTGAGAAAATGGTATAATAAAGTTCATTTGACTGTTGGTGGTTTTGGTGTTTACAGAATACTCCCTTTTCTTCCCCTTTTGGTAGTTTCTTTTGCTTGTCACTAGAGTATTTGTTTATGCAGTCTCTGCATAGTGGGCCTACTTTTATATCTGAGACACCTATGTAAGTTGCAGCACAAGGCTGCAAACACAAACCCATGATGTCCAACTACTGCATATATCAAGCTAAGACTGACATCACCTCTAATTTGGTTTCAAAATGATGTGCTGCAGTATTGTAGCTGTTATGTGGGCATCTGCTGTTAACAGTGAGTCTCTCAGACAACATTCCTTTCATGAAGAGTATTTGCCAAGTTTATGGAACAAGCTTCCCATCATACCTTCCATATGCCACTGATTTTGCAGAAATGTACCTGAATTTTGTCTCATTCTTGCGTTGTTGCCTCACAGCAAGAGGTTCTCCCATTCGATTCTTGGCTTGGGTTGGGAGTGCCTTCTGTGTGGAGTCTGCATGTCCTCCCCGCGGTCAAGTGGGCGTTCAAAAGATATGCGTTGAATGGGCGTGCCTTCATTGAAGGTTGGGCGTCGGGCTGGCAACTCAACACCATAAAAACCAACTGCCAATCATTAGCAGACCGGAGTTCCTCTGTGGTGACCCCTAACCAGGAAAAGCCGAAAGACAAATAACAACAACAACATTCTTGCCCTGTCTCTCATAATTTTTTTGATTTTCAGATGATTTTTTTAAACAAGAAACATCTTTATTAAATCATCACTTATGAAATAGGCAATCATACACTTAAATAAATGAAAACAAATCATACTGACATATTTTAGTTGTGAACATTATACATCATTTATAATCTATCCAGTCATTGTAAATCAAATATTACATAGCTCATTCAAATCTTGCCTTCTTTTAAACCTCATTCCTCCTCCAAAACATTATTCTGCTTGTATTAGGTTCATAGGTGTGTACTAGGCTAATGGGCCTATACAAGCCTAGCCCATAGGATTACCCTGGCATCATGCCCACCCGATCTTAGTTCCCATTACCTTTGTCGAGTAGAGCTACTGGAGTGATCCCCGGGGTGAATTTTCTATTTCCCATCCACTCATCAAGATTTCACTTGAAGAGGGCCAGTGAGGTGCTCGGTTTGACATGTATGTGAAGTCTATTCCATAGCATGGGCAGTCTCTGGGTTATGAACCTGTCCCTCTAGCACGCTCTGTTGATTGTGGTAATGAGGTTGAGGTCTGTGGAGTGTATGGTGCGGAAGGATTTGGATTTCTTTAGATATAGCATTTCTAACAGAGCAGGGTCAGACATGGCTTTGTAAGTCAAGCAGAGATTGCCTCTAAGTAGGTGATATGAGACAGAGAATAGTTGGAGTTTTCTGAGTCTGTCCATATAGGACAAGTGTTTAAGGCCTAGGATCCTCTTTGTGAGGTACTTTTGTGGCCTCTCCAATTGTTGCAGGTGTCTAGTGAGTTACATGCCAAATGGGGCATTGTACTCGATGATTGGCCTAATGAGGGAAGAGTAGAGGGAGACAATGACCTCTTTCTTCCTGGATGCAAAACCCTTAGTAATGAGATGTGCCACATAGAAGGACTTTCTGATCACAGTGGCAATGTAGTGGTCAAAAGAGAGGTTGCTGTCCACCTGTGTTCCCAGATCTCTTATCTCTTATAATGCCTTCTGTCTTATTGAGAACTGGGTTTTTCCCAAAGGGGATGACAACATATTTTTTTGGCATTGAGCTTAAGGCCATGGCTCTGACACCAGTTGTTGCTCTCAGTGAGGCCTTTCTGTAGGTTGTCAACATCACTTGGGGAGTTAATAATGGCTCCCAACTTGCAATCATCTGTGAACTTTGTCAGCCAGAGTCCCTTCGTGTTGGCCTGGACTTCTGAGAAGTAGATACCAAACAGGAGAGGACCCAGGACCGATCCCTGTGGGACTCCACTCATGACTGGTCGGCATTCTGACTTGGAGTCAGCTATGTTCACACTGTGGGTTCTGTCTGTGAGCCAGTTTGCAACCCACCTAGTGATTTAGGGGTTGGTGCCTAACTTAGTGAGTTTTTCTATGATTCCTAAGTGGGGAATGGTATCAAAGGCCTTGGCCTGATCAAGGTAGGATGTATGAATCACCTTGCCTTCATCCACAGCTCTGGTGACTGACTCAAAGAAGTTGACCAAGTTGAGCAGGCATGATCTACCCTTTACAAAACCAAACTGTGTGGGATCCAGAGTTTGGAGATTCCCTATATCCTTGTTTATTAGGTCCATGATGATACATTCCAGAGCTTTGCATATCAGAGTTGTCAGGTTAATGGGGCGATAGTTCCCAGGGTCTGTAGTTGCGCCTCCTTTGTGGAAAGGATGACTACAGCAGTGCACTATTCGGTAGGGACAAAGCCTGAGGTGAGGCTGTGATTGAAAAGGGCACACAGGTGAGGTGCCAGTTCACTCTGTAGTTCATGTAGAACACAGCCAGGGATATTGTCAGGTCCCATAGAAGCTGTATTCTTGGCCTTGGACAGTGCTGTTTTAACCTCTGCAGCAGTAATACTGGGTGCCTGGCAGTCTACTGGTATTGTGATTGGTTCTTTGTAGGGTAAAGTTGGCACTGAATCTGTTGGCCAGTATATTGGCAATATCTGTTGGCTCAGTATAGGAGGTACCATTGTGCAGTAGCTCAGAGTAAGTCTGGGTATTGCCGTGGATATTATTTATATAACTATAGAAGGCCTTGTGGTTGTCTTCACTATCTGCTCTAATTCTGTTTTCATAGCTAGCTTTAGAAGATTTGATGAGAGATCTTAACTTTTTGTTGAGGCTGATAAGGGAGTTTTTCCAGTCTTGGGATTTCATCTTATTTTGCATCAGATTCCTCCTTCTGTTGTAGTTTGTTTATGGCAGGGGACCACCGGATTGGCATCCTTTTTTTGGAGGAGAGCGTCTTGGTTCTATTGGGTATGGCGAGATCCATGCATTTGTGTATGTGTTTGTACAGTGCATTGGTGTATGATTCAGCGGTCATGCAGCTATTCTGCATTTGTATGGGTGCCGTGAAGTTAGCCACCTCTGTTTATAGGAGCCCAAAGTTAGCTTTGGAGAAGTTTTTCATGGTGGTTACCTTTGCAGGAAGGGGGGGGAGGGCTGATGTGGATTTCCAAGGTGATTAGTTTGTGGTCAGATCTAACCAGGGAGGAGATGACTATTGGTGTAGAGCAATGGTCACCCATCTTAGTAATGACCAGGTCAAGGATGTTGCTACCTCTAGTGGGGGGTAAGAACGAGCTGGTCCAAGGCATTGGAATTAATGAATTCCAGGAAACATTGAGCAAGTGTATTGGTACATAAGTAGTTTTCCCAGTTAATGGAGAGGTAGTTGAAGTCACCCAGTATGAGAGTGTTAGGTCGGACCCTAATATTCTCCAGGGTGCTTAGGAACGTGCAGTGTGAGTCTTGGGACATGGTTGGGGACCTATAACAGACTACGACCTGATTCGCTGTCTTGCCCAATGTTAGCTGCACCTGAAGTGTCTCTGATGCATTTTGTTGGACTACCAGTCTGGAGGTGTGCACATCCTTTATGAATATGGAAACACCACTGCCTTTGGCATTTCGGTCCAAGTTCTGTGGCCAAAAAGTGTGGAATGAGTTATAGCCTGGTAGTGCAGGGGTGCTTTCTGCTGTCTTGAACCAGATCTCTGTTACAGCACAAATGTTAATGTTCTCCATTTTAAGGAGTGCTTCGAGTGAGTGCATTTTGAGATTTAGACTTCTAGCACTGAGCAGCATGACCCTCAGATTGCATTTGTTTGTAGCTGTTACAGTGTTAATTTGGTCTTTGGAACACCACCTAAAAAAGGCACTATAGGGGTGCCAAAAGCCTTGGCCAGTATCCAGAGGCCCAGGGGTGACCGATGCAGGCCATCTCTGGTAAAGCATTGAGGTCTGTCAATCATGTCATCCCAGGCAGATACTGGATCCCCTTAGACTGACACCAGAAACTTAGCCAATTGTTGAACTCAATCATTTTCTGCTTGTACTGTGGTATCATTCTGGGTGATGGTAGGATGCTGCTCAAGGCTAGGTCATACCCGCCTGGGCTACATAATCCAAGAGCTCTTCCATGTCTCTTTTCATGTAGTCCAGGGAGGTACGTCTCAGGTCATTCACACCCACATGTACAAGGACAGAGTCATATTTGTACCTGTTGTTGAGGGACCTGAGTGTGTGCATTAGGTTCCCTATTAAGTAAGTGAACTCTTATGCTGCTGTTTAATCAACAGCTAAATGTCAAGACTATGTATAGGAGCCTTAACTGTGTAGCTCTGAAATACCCCCTTCAAATCAGGTAATCCCCAAACCACCTTTTTCTATTGGAAGGATCAGCTTATTTCACTTGACTCTTGTCATCTTCCCCTTCCAGATAAAATCCTTCAACTCTTTATTAATTGCAGTCCACAGCTTCTCCTCTGATTGATAAAAAATATGCCTGACCTGTATATATAAAACTGAAGGGACTGAAAACATGTTCACTGTTTGTATCTTGCTATACATATCCATAAAACAGAGCTTTCATTTTTTCAGCTTTTATATTATATTTTTTTGAGTCTCTTCCCACATATCCTTAGCTGTCATAACAGAATCCATTTTCATCCATATTCCTAAGTACTTCATTTTATCACACATTTTTTACAGCAGGTAAGTGTGGAAACGGTCGCTGGACATGCTTCGTGAAACGGCTGGTCGCTGGATACATTACTGGTGTGTGTGTGTGTCATATTTGTTCTGTTCCTCATAAAATCTGTGGTTTCTGTAACTTCATTATCCTTGCAAAGTCTGTAGTGCAGTGGTGCACTGGTAGCATTGCTGCCTGACAGCTACAGGTTCTCTGGTTTGATTCTTGGCTGGGGTGCCTTCTGTGTGGAGTCTGCATGTTCTCCCATGTTACAAAGATGTGTCTGGAGTTTCTCCCTGCTCTGCTGAAAATTGTCTTTTGTTCCAAGTCAGACTAGTTTCCTGGTTAAATGTTTAAAAATAACAGGCATTTGAATTTCAGACTTCATATTCTTCAGAAAGTACATGGTAACACCAAACCTTTTATTCTAGCAGTTGTCTAAGTTTATAACATGGATATTTGAAATTTGTCCCTATTTTTGGGACTGTATTCCCCCATTATTGTCTTCGTCCAGGTATTGTGTGCTAAGGTTAAGAGCTATCTATGGTGAGAACTGAATTCACTGAATGTTTGGGGGCTGTATTCCCCCCATTACTGGCTTTGTCCACATGTTTTTTGCTAAGAGGTTGACAGCTATGGTGAGAACTGAATATGTTTGTGGGCTGTATTTTCCCCCCATTATTGGCTTTGTTCAGGTGTTTTGTGCTAAGAGGTTAACAGCTATGGTGAGAACTGAATTCACTAAATGGTAGCCATTTAAGTTTGTCTTCCTCTCTTTCACAAAACAGCTGATTTGGCATAGTGGTATGTTTCTCTGACTGTTTTGCATAGGGTCCCCTGGGTTAAAGTTGTGGCAGTGAAATGTATGGTGGTAACACAGCATTTTATTCTAGCAACTTTCCAACATTATACAAGCAATTTTTAAACTGTGTCCCTGATTTTTGGGCTTTTGTCTCCCCCCCAATAAATTTCGGCTTTTTCCAGATTTCTTGTGCTGCAAAGTTCAGAGATACAACTGCATGTCGAGTAGATTTTACAAGGAGCTGAGAGCTGCAGGGGAACAAAACTTTAGCGCTGCTTATTCTGAGTCTGCTTGCATTGTTAATAGCACAACAGGTAGCGTACTTGCTTTTGATGCAGAAGGCTGTGGGTTCTACTCCCACAGTAAATAGATGCATTGCTGATACTGTACTGTGTTGTAAAGGGGGTGGATGCTGCAGTCCTTTTTGGTGACGATACCTAGAGTAGTAAGTATGAACCTGTTATCAGTTTGCCATACATTCCCTATTGCGATATTACTAGCTTATTTTTTTAATGCATGCAACATAGGCAATTTATTCCTCAAGGGCAGCAGGCACTTTATTTTTAGATGAATAAACAATGACAGATAAAGTTGTTTGCTAGCAGCAACCTCTTCATTGTTACAGATTTCTTTAATGTGGAATTATTTAGATGACTTTTACTACTTCAGAGATTGTGCATATTTACTGATACTGGTGGACTGTAGAAGGTTGAGTAGACTTTTATGATGTAAATGTTCTGAATTGGGCAGTTTTGTCATTGGTGCATGCATTTTATTTCATTGTTTACTGGAAAAATGTTCAAAACAATAAATTTAAAATGCCCTCTAACAACTGTACTGGATTGTACAAGGAATACAATTTAATAAAATCGGAAAGGTGTATCAAAGAGCATGTGTATGTTTCGTGTTTAAGGGGACTATGATTTGAAAACAGCCCAAAGTTAATCTTTATCTGCCACTGGCAAAATGTATTTTCTTTGAATGTGAGTTTCAATGCATGTGAATTTCAAGGGCAGAGAATTTTTAATGCTAAGTCTGTTTTCATTGTGAGGCTGCATTGCTTTGTTTAGCAGATATCTATTGGGGGTTGTGCTGTAAAAATGCAAAATAAAACTTTCAAATGAAATCCAAATCATCGCAGAAGTAAAGCAGTATGCACATTACAGTGTTTATGGTAAATGGGGCAAAATAACCAAGGAATGGGACATTGGAATGACTGCAGGGGTGAGGCTGCATTCGACCATGATTTTGAGAGGGGAAGGGCAGCAAACTCAGACAGCCCCGGTTGAACTATACCTCTCAGAAGTCCATATTTTTGCAGAATGAATAGATATTTGCTTCTTATTTTTGGTTTGTTCCTCATAAAATGTGTGGTTTTCTGTCAAATCATTTAGGAATGAAGTCACTAAATGACAGGCATTGAGTTTCAGGCGTCATAACCTTCAGAAAAATGGATGCTAAAGCAAGACCTGTTATTCTATCAGCTGTCTTAAGTTTATACAAGAGCAATTTTTAGTAGTGTTTGCATGTTCCCCAAATGTATTAGGCCTTGTCCAGATTTCCTGCATTAACATGTTGAGAGGTACGTGCAAATAAATTGCTTTATAGAATTAGGCATATCCAAACCTCTCAACTGCCCCTGATTTTGGCTCAAAATGTTGCTCTTCCCCTAATAATCCCTTTGCAAAATGGCAATTTTGGAAGAAAACATGGAGGGTTTGCAATTAATAAATAACTGTAATAATCAGTTATGGATTACTTTTATTTCAGAAATGCATGTAGATTATTTTATTTTGTCAGCTGCTCAAGTTAGCAGTACTAATATTAAAAAGTGTCCCTTCTTTGACAGGTTCCCAGCTGTATTGTGTGGCTGTTTTATATTTTTGCATCACATTTTTGGTCCATTTTTCATAAAATTGTGTTTTTTTGGCAAATTAGTGGCAAATCATTAAAGACTGAAGTTAGAAAATAATAGACATTTCAGTTTCAGATTTCATACCCTTGAGAAAATTCATACTAATGCAAGACCTACTATTCTATTATCCTTCTAAGTTTATAAGAGCAATATTTTAAAATTGTCCTTATTTTTGGGCCTTTGTCCAGATTTCTTGCTCTGAGGTTGAGAGGTATGACAAATGTGTCAGGGCCATTGCAGTCAGCCAGAGACATTTCAAATTGTGACAAACTTGTTGCACCCCAGTCCCCTATGTAGTGACTCTGGATGTGTCCAAGCAAGGCAAGGAGCAGTTATGCAGTGTAAATGTGCAGACTATTTCCCCCCATCCAAGGTAAACAGAAGTACTACAGTGTCTTTTCATCTGTCATTGATTTTGCAGAATGTTCTGGTTTCTGTCATATTTTTATACTGTTGATTTATGCTTATTATTATTCAGAAAGTGCCTTTTGCTCTGTGTTTAAGTAGCAGTGCTTTAATGACCATCAGGTAAGCTTGTCTGATATTGTAAGATGCAAGTAAGTTTTAATAAGCAGTATTGCCAACATTGAAAGCCTTTCTGTTGTTGCCATGCAGAGAATACTTACATAACTAGATAAAGTATAAGCCTTGGGTATTGAAATGCATATGACAGTATATTTGTAATAAAGGACAGGATTACATTATGTTAAGCTCCTTACAGGCTTTACCTGCAAACTAAACAGAATACCAGTCTATCATGTGTGGTCCATATCCTGTGCAGTAATCCTTTAAGCAATATATATTGAGCTTGTTTCTTGTTTGCTTTTCATTTTTTACTTTGATCATGTTTTCCCCATGAAACAAGTAGATAGTTGTTGTCAGGCAGCAGGTCTTTTTTGGATAAGAAACATTTTTACAAGTGGGGGTATCACAGAGATTGCTACTTTCAGCATGTTACTTGGTACATTAGTAAAGCTGAATATAAATTATAATTAGAACTGGAGTGCAAGGAGAAGCGATTTGAGTTAAGTGCTGCTTGTTTTTCTTATACTTGATTTTGACTGGCATTCCAGTAATGTATTTAAAAAGTAATTTATTTTTTCATGCCTCACATCCTTTTTGTTTCCATCTAGATATTAAGTAAGCTGTCATGCAGCCAATGGATTGAAATATTTTTTTCTTTTACATTTCATTTTGTCTTGATTGGACTCTCATAATGATGGTTTGGCACCCAGGGCAACGTATTTAATTAAAGTTACAGTTTTTGTGATTTTGAGCATAGCTCCTCCCCTTTCTGGTTGGCCACACCCATTCCCATTGGCCCCACCCATTCAGCTGTCTCCTGCAGTCCCCCTTTGATTTGAAGTTACCAGCCACCACTGTACCACTACATGTAATCCCATATAAATTACAGCAGGAGACATTTCTGAGCACATTTAGGGTATTGGAAGCACATTTTTGCCTGACATCAAAGACTAAAACAATACTGATTTCATGAACAGAGTCCATTCATGTCACAGTATTAGAAACCCAAAACGTTTGGAAATATTAAATTGAGGTGTACCTGGCACAACCCACTGGGAGGGAGGTCTTAAGGTAAACTCATTACACAGTGAAGGGGGTGGTATCTCTCTGTTTGCCATGGAATGTTTGAGAATCTCCCGGGATGAAGTGAAGTCTGTTCTTCCCTTCTCATTTTGGTATCACTGCAGCGTTCATCTGGGCAAGCAGTTTAGAAAAGGAATGGAAAAATGCAGTTCTGTTTATGAATACCTTGGCCAGTTTTTACCTGGGAAATTTTCATAAAAGGATTCAGCTGTGGCTACCTGGCATGCTTCTCCTTTTAGAACCCAAACTACATGTGTTATAGAGACTTTATTTGTCCTGAATTGTACCAGAATTTCATTTATTGCCTATTTTCTGACCCATGTAGCCCATCTGGGATCAACAGAAGCATAATTTTAGACTTCCAAGATGGCTGCACACTGAGTAACAGCTTAATTTCAGCTGTCCCAGTGTGAAAATAGAAACTCAGGAAAGAGCCAGTGAATTTGTCTTTTTGGGTAAATGTCAGTTACTGCCTATATGGCAGCAAAGAAGAAATTTAGAGATCCTGAAAGAAAATCAACCACAAAAGGTGAGGAGAAAATACTGACTTGGAAGAATCCTGCAGCTATTCAGCAAAATGCAATTCAAGCTCCAACACTGGTACAGGACATGACTTCCAGTAATTTATTGGAAAAAATAAGTTGTGTGTGCTCAGTGCTGATTAAAATAAATGAACCACTGAAGGAGTATATCAACTCATATAACAAAAAGATGGAAAAAAATGGAAAAATCTTTAAACATGTATTAGATGACCTAATAAACTGAGACATCAGAGGTTGAAATGAAGAAAAAGCTGGCTGAGTATGAGACTGATCAAGAAGAGATGTTTCAAAAAATGGAAATATTTATGGAAGAATTAAATATGCCAAGGTTACAGATAGATGAGGCTCAAGTATTAAGAGTTAGGATAGGAGGGGATAAAAATGGTGATGCATAACCAATCTGTAGGAAAGTCTTCAGGAATTGATGGTGTGCCTGTGGAAATTTAGAAGCTAGTAGGGAAGAAATTGATAATGATATGGAAGATTTTGTTTAACAGTATTTTAAAAGGAAGAAAAACCTGTAGGACAACTGTGGTGGCTGTATTACCTAAAGATGGTAAAAACCCATTAGATCCAGCTACATATAGGCCTGTTTTGATTCTAAACCATGATTATTAAGTGTTTGTCTATAATGGCTAAAAGAATAGCAAAGGTGTTACCAGAATACATTGATCAATGTGATTTTGTGGAGGGGAGGCAAACATTTGACAACATTAATAATAACACAATGATGATCCAGGGAGAGCAAATTTTGAAAAAAAGCACTATTTTTGATGAGTAATGATGCAGAGAGAGCATTCAGCAAAGTAAGTTGGGATTTTATGAGTAGGGCAATGGAAGTATTTGCATTCCTTGACACAGTAATAAGGTTAATTAGGTAGATATATGAGGAATTGGAGGTGAAAATTAAAGTGGAGGGCTCCTCTCTGATAAGTTCTGTTTGAACAGTGGAACCAGGCAGTGATGTCCACTTTCCTTTCCCCTTTGTTATTTGCTTTATATTTAGATCCATTGACAAAAAAAAATAAGGGACTCATTCAGGGATATAATTGATATGATAATCAAAAAGGTTGGCTTTATTTGCAGTTGATATTTTGTACCTGATAAAATCAGGAAAGGACATTTTATTGTTGTTGAGCTTTCTGAGACAGTTTCACATCTTTTTGCGATACAAAATTATTGAATGTAAAGCAAAGGCAATAGTTGTAAATTATGTATCCGTACACAAACTGGTCCAGCAATACCATATTTATGGGGACATGATAAAATGTATTACTTAGGAGCATGGGTTAAAATGGATTCTCTTATGGCAGTTAAGGATATGTGGAAAGAGACTACACAAAAGATAATACAAAAACTGAGAAACTGGAAGCTATGTTTTATGTATATAGATAGAAAGATACAAGCAGCAAAAATGTATTTAGTCCCATAGTTTTATTTGTAGGTCAGACATATTTTTGTCAACCAGAGGAGAAGCTGAGGATAGCAGTTAATAAAAAGTTGAAGGATTTATCTGGGAGGGGAAGAGGGCAAGAGCCAAGTGGAATAAGCTGATCCTCCCAATAGAACTATGTGGTTTGAGATTACCTGATTTGAATGGATATTTCAGAGCTGCATAGCTAAGGCTCCTATATATAGCACAAGCAGAAAACTATAATTCAAAGTAGAAAGGGATGATGATGATACAGGGGGAAGCTCAAGAAATAAGGAAAGACTGGGATTTTGGATGCAGATCCTTAAGAATAATGATAACCATACAGAATATTATATTCATAAAATAGCAGAAAGTAAAGCTGACAAAAGAACCAAGGTATTAGAAGCAAATAATTAGAGAGGGAAGGGTAATACAAAAGGAATGGCCAAGATTACATTTGGGCTGCTTGATGGATACTGCCTTCCCTAGCAGGGACTGACATTAGAGTATAGGCAAAGAGAAAGGAAAGGGGGGATCCTAAGTGAAAGACCAGCAGAATTTTTAGTTGTGTGTAGAACAGAAGCTTTTGTTAAATAAGGATAATTAGCAGAACATGCAAAATATTGCATGATAATTGTAGTAGTTAATCAGAGGAGGTTGGGAAGAGACTGGATAAACAATTCACAAAGAAACAATGGGCAGATGTATGCATGGCTCCCAAATATGCATCAAAGTCTTGCAGATTTAGCCTTTTTGCATGGAAGTGTTTGAACAGGTATTCTTACTCCCCAGGCAGACTCCAAAGAATTTTTCCTCAGGTAGATTGCAGAGCTGAGGTGTGATAGTGAAGAAAGAAAGAAATGGGAACGTTTTGGGGGGAGTTTAATGATTTGCTAGACATTAAAATATCTCAGCAGACCATTCTGTCAGAAATACTGGGTGAGTAGATTGGTGTAACCAAGGAAATTATTTTTTGAGCTGTGATACAGCATCTGAATTGCCTAGACATAGTAAGGCCTTGCTAAGTTTCATTCTGGTGGCTGTCAGAAAATGGTAATGAAAGCCTACACCAAACAGTATGAGAAGGAGTGAATATATTATAACGGAGATAAATGAAATGGAAGTGATATCGTCAGAAAAGGATATGAGCAAATTGGGTCTGGCGTGTAGCTCGCACGTCATTTCTCTGTGAGCTGCGTCACTGAAACCAGAAGGCTGCAGCAGCACTTTGCCATAGAGTGGTATGGCTGAAAAGCACAATCACTGCAGCTGTACACTTTGAAAAGACATGTAGTACATTGCTATGATCGCTAAGGACAGCTACCCAGCTGTATTCTAACAGACAGCCAAGCTAAAAGAGTTGCACATTCCTTGTTTCTATTCAAGGAACAAAGTTATTTATTTATTTTTCAGAACACTGTCCTTGGGGATCACTACGATGTACTACATTTCTTTTCATAGTGTTCAGCTTTTCAGCCATACTGCTCTACAGCTGAATGCTGCTGCAGCTTTATGGTTTTGGCGATGCAGCTCGCAGGGACATGTCTCAAGAGCTACATGCTGGAACCCAAGCAAATTACATAGAAAAGATGGGAATTATGGGAACAATACATGCAGAATGACGTTTTGGAGGAGGAATGAGGTTTATGGGAAGGTAGGAATTCAGTGAACTATGTAATGTTGATTGACAATGACTGTAGATTTTTTTATGTGATTGGGATGTGGACTTCTTTTTTAAGATAAACATTTTTAAGAAGAAAAAAATTCTTTAAAGCCCTCAAACATGTATAGTTTGAAGTATGGTATGAAACTTAAAGTAACTATTTTTGACCAGAATAATTTTAGATTAAAGGTTGTGATGTTTTAAGAGCTATGGATTAATTTTAAGGACAGTCTAGTGATGTCAGCTAACAACTATCTTATCCAAAGACATTGCAGACTTAAAATCAGTCCATTAATTTCTGTCAGTTTTCTGCGGAACTCTATAATAAAGGGAATATTTAATGCTTCAGCTGTACATATATATGCCACATAAATGGCAGGTATAAAGCCCTGCTTTTACTGCATTTTTTGACTAATAGGTAAAAGGTTTGTGTGGTCAGAAAGTGACTGCTCACTTGTCTGCTTATTTGTATTTTTGCCATGAATAGTCCAACTAAAACTTGTTTGCAGTGAATGTATATTGGTTTGTTTTGAAGATTGTGTTTTTCCCTAAGCTTACATTGTTGCATAGTTTCGATAAGTACATGGACTCAGCATTTATGCTGTTTTTTTTTAATGCTACCCCCAAGTCCTGGGCTGGCTCAGTAGGTTCCTTCACTCATTCAGCCCACTCATACCAGCAGAACATGAGCCAGGTATAAAATGTTCTATCAGTGACTGGTAATCTATAACTGGAATAAACTTCTTTCCTTACAGATACTAGTCAAAATTCCTCACCTCTCTTACAAGACCAAGGGCCTCTGTGGTGTACTTGCATTTTTCTTTAAGTAAGCAACCTCCAAGAAAATTCATCGGTCCTGTTTGTACCATCCTGGTGCATATGCAGTTAGAATCGCTACAGTTGCATACTGCGAATTATCACATAAATGCCATTCAAACAGAGATTGTTCAAAGAGGGACAACATCTCCTTTGATTCCTTGAAGGCATACCTGCAGAATTATGTTGGTTTTAGTTTAGAGCTTACTTGCACATTTTATTTAATAGATGTAGTATAGTTGAAGACATTTGTAGGAAAATGGTCAAGCATGATTTCATTTGCAACATGCCTGAGATTTAGGTACATGCAGTATGGAGTCTGCATTCTTTTATGATCTCTATAATCTTTTCTTGATAACCATCTGACTACAACACAAAATTACATCCTGACAAAATGTACTTTAACTTTTACTTTTACATATGTCAAGCTCACCAGGCACTTCCCTTCACACCTACGTCACCAGGGTAGTATCTTAGTAGTAGTATCTGTGTGGAGTTTCACGGACTACTTTGTCCATTGTTTTTGTCACCCGACCGGCACCATTCCAGAATTTCATGCTTCTACTGAAACAATCCCTCTTGCATATCAGTTGTCAGGGGTTCCTTAAAAGCATATTCCATTTCCACGCCTGCATATGTCTGTTTCATGCTAATTAAAACAAAAAGCTTTCTTCCCAAGAGGAGTCTGAAACTGCCTTCTCTTCTTTTCATTGTGATACTGTGTAGTCTCTAGTACCATTTTGTTAGTGACTATGGAATGTCCACATTGACAGACACCCCCTAGATTGGCTCTCATGAACACTGCTGTTGTGAGTATGACTCGGCCATCGTTCAGTACTTTAGACAGAACCTCATTATCATCATCATGTTTATTTTGTACTTTCTTTACCTTTAGGGCACAAGATAGTTTTCCACTGTGAGGGAAATTTGGGCCTACACTTCTGTTAATTAAGCGATTTCTTTAATGCTTCTTTGTTTCATATTTATCATTTCACAGTAATAACTTCTCATCATTGACAGGTTTAGTGTTGCTCTTAGCTGACATTTGTAAACTTTGTAATGAAGTGCCACTCTAGATCAAGTCAGTTGAATCGTTCTCTGTCATATGGTGATTTTCCATTAATGTCACACTAGTTTAACATTTGCAGTCTGTCTTTATATAACACAAGTACAGTTACTTTGTCTATTGTTGTCAGACCTCCACCTGAATAATTCTTTTATATCACATATTTCTGGTTGTAATTTTTGTAGTGACTAAAATCTTTTAAAGAATCTCAGAAAATGAAAGTCTGTAGTCATCAAGTAAGAGTCACAACAGTTCTGCTGTTCCCTGAGTAGGCAACCCCTAAAACATCTTCAAGCTATCTACCCCATTGTCTGGTGGGGGTAAAGCCTGCTTTAGGTGACCTTGTTATTGAAGACCTCATTGGTCATTTTCAACTGAAAATGTTCTCCCTCTTTTTTTAAGAGAAAGGGAGGTTGGTCTGACTTCTTCAGCTGTCTGCAGTGAGCAACCTTTGGGATTTTATATTTGTATGTCCCCAGCTTGGCACAACTCTCTTAATACTCTTGTCTTTGTGTTTGATGGTTCATGAACTTCCTGTTGATGTAGATCTAAGCCTCCCTTTCTGGACCAGGAGGGTATATTTAATCCCTGAACTCCCCATTTCTTTTTCGCAGGCCATAAAAATTAAATCTCGATCTTAATATAAACACTTAAGAGTTTTTGCTGGTGGGCCAGTTAAGGATATTATCTGGTTAATCATCTGATTTTCCTGGATTTGTACTTGGCTGTCTTAGCTCTGTTGGTGGGGATCACCAGTCTGTCTAGAGTTAGTGGTCTAATCATAGACCTCTTGCTTGGGCCTGCCTGTGCTTGCAGGTCCTGTGGGTAGCAATTCCTACCTGTGGAGATGGCCCAAGAAGCCCATAGCCAGTGGGGTTAAGGGAGCAGAAGTGCATAGAATGTTGGATACCACTACAGTGCTGGATCTCTTGGCAGCCACTGTTTTCACAGTCATATCTACACACATATGCATGAAGAATCTTCAGGGAACATTGAGGTATCAGTGACTACAGAGTCCGTTATGCTGTTATGGTTATTATTCTATTGTCAGATCTCTGTCTGCTGACCCTATAGTGGTGAGCCGCACCCACGCTCTTCCTGTGGTATTACACTTTCTGCAGCCAAAGGTGTCACAATCCTTGATGATGGATATTTCATATGCGAGTTGGAACAGCCCACTCGAGCTCCTGTTGTATACAAGTAAATTGACACATCCCAAAGGGGAAGGTCTTTACTTAAACTGGCTCAAGCTTTAGGACATGTTCTTTTTTTTTTTTAATCCTTCCATTCTCTGGAATGGGAGTAGTGATTAGAGCACCTCTGTAGGTCAGAAAAGCAGTTGTGGCATGGTACTTAAACAGGACAGCTTGAGGCCATTCATGTTGTGTAGTTATATCTCACTGGTCTGCCAGTAAGTCACACATTGGGGCATCTCTCCTAAAGCTGTTCATATCCCGAAGGAGGTGAACTCAACTATAGTCTCCCTTGTTTACAGTTCCAAAGTATCTTCACAAGTTCATGGTTGAATAATACGTTAACTGCCCTGAAGGGACATTTTAAGCCTAGCCACTAACCCATGGTCAGAATCAAACCCTATACCTTGTGTTTATGAGGTAAAGACATTGACCACTATGCCAGACCCACCTGTTGAGGGACTTAAGATAAAAGAGACTTGTTTGTTCAAAAGTCTTCCAGGAATGCATCAGTCTGAAGATGGACATGTTCGCCACATCACAGAATATTGTCTTCCCTCTGTTCTGTTTGGTTCAAGAAAGTACATGTCAAGAGAAGAACGACCAGAACTACTTTTTTCAATCCATGGTAGTTATAAATGGCATGGTATCAGGTGCATGATAATATAGGACTTATTCTGGCACAAACCAAGGAAGTCACCATTCACTGTGGTGGCACTCAGTACCTCCAGAGTGTATGACTTCTGTGTTAGATCCTCTGGCTGAAGTCTTCATAGTCATTGAAGCTGCTAGAAAGCCTTCCAGTCAGCAGGCTTATTGTGGTTATGTGGAAGACGTTCTCAGCAGACTGATATGTTATACCACTTCATTTGGTTAGTTTTGTAGATTATCCTTGACCATTCTTAGGCAGCTGGTTTTAGCTATTTCACACTCAAGTTGCATTTTCCAGGCATCTTGTGCATCATGACCTACTGGAGCACAGAAGTGAGAAGCCAGGCACTGGCTGATTTAGGAATATTCCAAGAGGGTACCACACCTTTGCTCACTACTAAAAAATATTTTTTTTCTTGTGATTCAGATGTTATAACTAACATAGTTATTCCCTTGGAGGACAGTTTGCATGATGCCCATCTTCTCTGGTCTCAGGATGTCAGAACTGTAGGTCATTATTTGTAGGTAACCCTATTTAGTCTTTCAAAAGACTCCTTACCTCTCAATACTAGCGCATATGCGTCTATATCATGTTATTGAAATTTTACTACATCGAATCAATAAAGTTCGAACTTTATTAATCGGGATCACTTCTGTGGCTCTGCTTGACAGGGGCACAGGAAAATAATTTTCTTGGGTGGCAAAAGCCAGGGTACCTTTTGGTTAGGCTTATATAGGCCCTAGGGCCAATAGTCTAGTATCTACCTATGAACCTAAGTAGTAAAATTTCGAATAACATAAAAAAAAAAAACTAACTAGTGTAGGCAGGGGGGCAAGCCCTCCTGCACCCCTCACACCCCCCTACTTAAATATACTAACTCCGAGACCGCACTACATTGAGGTGAACAGAAATCTCACCCTTACGGAGATTTCCGTTTAACTGCGCGATGTTCTGGACTTTCCACATTGTCGTGCCAACACTATCATATTCGATATTGTCGGCTTACGACAACGTGAACTAGTCCCGCGCATATGTCCCCTAGTAGTGGTCTCAGAACTGTTCTTCGACTAGTCTATTTTATTTCTGGGGTCAGTATCCCTGGACAACATCACCGTCTATTATGCTGATGTGCACCATCAGCTTAGATTTTGCATTAACACAGCTCATTATTTGAGACAGGCAGACCAGTTGTTTGTCTCCTTTTCTGTGAGTAAACAGAAGCTTGCACAGGCCTTGGAAACTTATCTAAATAGATTCCTAACTGCACTGTCTTACTGCTGATTGGCTAAAAGCTCAAAGGAGGTCCTGCTGAAAGAGGCTACTTGTCTATTAGTGAGACTGCTTCCACTGCCATTTTCAAGAATATTCACTCAGTCACCCGTTCACACATTAATCAAACATCATAGATTAGACAGTGACATCTTCACCTTTTAAGCCTTGATGTATAGACCTTCCTCCTTGTCTTGTATCTCAAGGAAGTTTAATTCATACCATCCAAGATTCTTATCAACAGTACCCTCTGCACAGGGTCTTGTTACTGATCAAATGATGTGGTGATTCCGTACCTGTAACATCTGACTGTGAAAGCCCTCTTTAATGTGTGCTGTTACTGTCCCACCATTTTCCTGTGTGTAAATAGCTTTCTGATCCACAACAGAGGATGGATTTTCCTGTAAGTTAAGTATGTAATTTTATATTTTTGTATTTAAGTCCCTCCTAGGCTTGAATACTGCATATAAATTAAGCTGAGAAAGTGAATGGGGTGGGTGTACCCTCACTGAGCAGCATGTGTCACCACATGTGATATCACAGGGCACATAGACATACTCTTACATGTTTTCAGAATTGTGCTGAAGTCTTTTTATCAAAAGATGAAGCACCAAGTTGTCCTAACAGCCTCCAAAGTCATAGTACCAACATTGTTTATCAGTGGAGCCAGTAATACTCCTCCCACCACTTCCTCTTTGGAAGATGCACTACAATTCTTTCTTCACTGTTACCACCCTCTCCCTTCTGTGTGAATTCCTTCTACTCCGTTATCTCCGCAACTTTATTTTTTCACCGGTCTACATGCATGGATACTGCTGTCTGCTTTCGGCAAGCTGAAGTCTGCTGTAGTCAGTAAAAAGATCATCATCTTTCCTAAATGCATCTGAGGCACATTTAGATGGTGTATGTCCATTAAAATAAACTTTCTTCTCTCTGCCTTTACTGCGAGTTCTGTTTATTTATTCTTCCTCGTGTACTGCTCCTTTCTTCCTTCTCTTCCTGTCTCCTTTCCGATGTTGCAGCTTCCGTTCTATTCTTGTACTGCATTGATTTCTGCATTTACATCACTGGATTTTTCTGGATTAAAACCACATTCCCTTTTGAGATGCAGGTCAGGTTTCTGAATTCATGGTATAAAAGTTCTCCTTGCCTAGAAGAAAAAAATGTCATATCTGGAGAAAAAGACTATTTATCTACCACAAAAGTGATCACAACTCAAGTGATCGAATAGAACTCAACTAAGATTTATTCAGTCATTTTACCATTCGATCTCAACACAAAGACACTCACTCACACACTAAACACATTAAAACACAATGCACCTTCCAAATGTTTTTTTTTTTTTTTTTTGCTGGGGACAAGTATTCTTGCATCCCCCCATAGGGATGCTGTGCCCCCACTCCACTGCTGCTTAAATTTACCAACTGTGAGACTGCACAGCAGCGGGAAAATTGAAAATCCCCTGTCTCTGCTGTGACAGTCTCTCTGAGGCACCTATCAATGTTTATAACAGTATGAACATTGCCAGGAAGTTGTGCTGGCACATTACAAATGCCAATGTACTCTTTCAATAATTATTCCATTTGACAGAGCAGGACACAGCTGACCACTTTCAATCAGCCAAGTCCTTGATTATCTAAATATAACACAGACAAAATACAGGCTATGTAAACATAGCTGTAGGATTACTCTAACAAGGGCTGAATCTTTCTTTCATGATAGGGCTAACCAGTAGACAGATTTCCTGGCTTTAGTCTCCAACTGCTGTTTGGGTGTTTATGTACAATAACTTCATTTGGTATCTTTAAATCAAGACAGTCTGCTTAAACTGCATCATGTGAATCATCGCCACACTGAATAAAAGACTTGTACATTTTGTAATGCATAATTTATGAAATATTAGCAGGTATGCCCATTTTATGAATATGTAAGATTTTCATATTTTGTTTAAAGTTTCAAAAATAGAGACATGGAAAAAAATGCTTGACATCGTTTGAAAGATTTTATAGTGCACAAGGGGAGCCCATAATATGTACAGTTGTGACAATACTGGGAGCTGTTTGAAAGGTTGTTTATTAAAATGTATATAATTTGTGTGTTTTCATTACTGGTTCAAAAGCAAATGTCTCACACAAGGAAAGTATGACATTCTGCAGGATGCACACAATAAATGAAACTTCCGTTTTTACTTTATGCACAGCTTGTTCAGTTTTTGAGAATTAAAATCTGTTTGTTTATTGTTAACAAAGAAAAATAAATAATTGTGCTTAATATAAAATCTAAACAGGTCTAGAGTGAGTTCACCCCACACAAATGCAGTATTCATCAAACCAAAAAGAAGTGTAGCATGTTTTAGGGGAGAGAACAGAACCCCCCACATGCACAGCCCTTCCATGCAGGTGGCTATGTCCACTGCACCTCAGCTTCTGACTGTAATCAGCACCAAGATCAGTGCATATCCGTGGTAAGAAGAAATCCCCACTTGCATTAACCATCTGGGTAGAAGTGTGATTTGACCAGTTGGATAAGAAGCACAACTCAAACATGTAGTTTATGGACAGCTGACTTGCTCTCACTGTAAGATTTTTTTTTTCTTTTACATTTACCCTTAGCTGTACAAAGATCATTTTGTAGCCAGCAAGCCTTTTTGTTTGTATGCTTTTTCTAACTTTATGGCTCAGTTGCCACAATAATGGTAATGCTTCATGTACATGTATTTTACACTTAGAAACATCTAGCCAGTATGGGGCTTGATATTTATGCTGGAATAATTACATGTTGTGCCTCTCTGAACCTGCATTTTATTGATTGATTGACTGATTGCTTGCCACCACTGACCTTCAAACCCTCCACTGCTAGCTCTTTTATCAACCCTTTCTTTTGGATACCTGAGCACTGGTGACCCGCTGATGTGACCCACATCAGGAAGTTTTCCCTTCCGTGAGAGTCCATACAAATGGGTGTCCTGAATCCCCATGTTCTGGTTCTATGGAGAGGAAGCCAGCTGATACCAAGAGTGGAACAGGTTAAAGCAAGTAGCCCTTACACTACAACTTGCTGGGATTCTTTAGGCCCTCAGTGTGCTAACCCTAGTAATGTAGGCCAGGAGGACAATAAGGCATGGCCATATTTCTCAACTGTCTATAGACTTTCACAGAATGTCCAGATTTCTGTTTCATATTTTTGGTCTGTTCCTCATACAATTTGTGGTTTTCTGGTAAGTAATGGAGGACTGAAGTCAATAATTAATGACATATATTTGAATTTCAGATTTCTTATACTTCAGAAAATGCATGCTAATACAAATCCTGTTGTTCTAGCAACTTTCTAAATTTGTAAGAGCATTTTTTAAAATCTGTCCCCATTTTTGAGCTGCAGTCCCCCCATTATTTTGGGATTTGTCCAGATTTCTTGCACTGTGAGGTTGAGAGATATTGACATGGCCTATGAAAATGTGTCTGCCTTGGAATCTAGAGAAGCCATATTTCCTCAGCTATCTCATATGTTCCTACCTGGCAACCATAGCTATCACTGACCTCTGCCGGGGCTTAATGAGCAAACTGCACACAGCAGCATCTTCTATCCAACAGGTTGGGAACACCCATCCTCCCTACCAGTCCATCACCAGAGCTGCTAATCAAACTTAGATCACATGGGCTGTAGTCAGGGCGTCATTCTCTGTTGTGACAGCAGAGCTGGATTTGTTTATATGTTACTTCATTTAGGAAGATTTTAATATTACACATCATTGACATTAGTTTTATTCATGTGTTTATAAAGACTTAGTGTGGTATTTAACTTATGTAAACAGGCAGCTACATTGCAGTAATTTAATCAAATGCCTAAATAATAGGACTTTAAAATAACAGAAATCAATGCATATTAAAGGGTAAATTAGTTAAAATAAGCTTGTAGAGAAGGCATAGTAATTCTTTCCTGAGTAATATGAATCAGGCAAGTACAATTTTAGGGATCATTCAAAGCTTTAAAGTGCACATCACTACCAAAGCCAATTTAATAGAAAATTTCAAGGGCAGGAGCTTAATAATCAAAAAGAAAAAAAAGTGCGATATTTTAGCCCATGTTTATGACATTACTAACCGCTCCACAATATCTGAGCAGACAGTACAGATGAAACTTAATCATCAACTCTTGGATGTCAGAGATGCTACAGAGACCCAAGTCACAAATCAAAATCCGGAAGGTAAATGCGCTTTTGATGGTTTCTTTTAACTATTTTTTTAATTAGCAATCATCTTTCAAAGTAAGAAAGTAAGGAGAAATATTGTGCATGCTTCAGATATTCAAAGAGCCCTTGGATATTGAAATAAACTCCTTAGACAAACTGACAAACTGTTGTATAACCTTTATAAAATGGAAACACAGTTAGCCAGTCACTAATCTGACCTTTTTAAATTGTCTGACTAAATGGATTATTTTTTTTGTTATGAGAAATATAACCGATCTTCAGCTAGGGATGTTAAGTAAATTCGGCCAAATTAGGTGCCACTGCAGCAGTTGCCTTTAAAATTTGGTTGCCCAGAATGTAGGCAGGCTGCAGCCTGGACTACCTGTTACAGTTTTAAAATATGATTGTCTAGAGTAGGATCGGCACCTACTATCATATGTGGATTTAAGCACCCCTTTCTTTCAGAAGGTAAGGGTAGACTGCTTGGTAATCTACCCATCTGTATTATGATTCCTGCAAAAATTATCCTTATGATAAGTATGCTAATACTGGGCAACTGTTCTCACCATAAGAGTAGATGTTCGACTCCAGTGTTAGTGGTGCAGGGCAGCATCCCTCCTTCCCCATCCCACAGTTCTGCATAATTTTTGAGTATGTGTTTTTGTATATATTGCACCCAGTTTTGATATGGACTTTTCATATTCTTCATGCACTCTCATTTTTGTAATACTTAAAGAACATTTGGGCAACCTCCTTCATTTTATAGGCTATTTGTGTTAAGAGCATTAGTGTTTCCTGTGGATAACTGATTATTCTTTTCTTCCTGAGTTTTGTTCTTTTCTAGGACTCGCTGTCATGTTCCTATCCACGAGGATTTGTCTGCAGAAAAGAACAGTGTGGGGGCAACCAATGCAGTGTAATTTAAAGCTCAGCTTCTGTTAATGGCTACTGCTCAAGATTAAGTTGTCGTACTCATTGCAGATGAAACACTAAATGTTTAGGCAGCTTTTCTGTAATGGTCACATTTCAGGGGTGCCCTATAGTGCACCCAGAAGAACACATGATTGATGATGAAGAGGCCAAGGGTGTTGGGAGCAGGTGACTAGGGAGGGAGGGGTGATGGAATGGGAGGACACTGTGAATTTGTTTGGACTGCTGGTTGGAGATTGTCTTCCCTATCGGGGATTGGTGTCGGGGTGTGGGCAGGGAGAGGGAAATGGGGGGGTGGTTCTAGGCAGGGAACCAACACTGATGGAGTTTTTGGTGGAATCTAGAACAGAGGCTGCCATTGGGAGGAGAGTAATTGGCAGTGCATACAAAATGTTGCATGGTAACTATGGGAGTCAGTCCGGGGAGGTTAGAGGGGATTGGGAGGAGAGACTGGATGGGCAGTTAACAGGGAAACAATAGCAGGATGAATGTGTGTCCCACAGATAAGCAACAAAATCTAGTGGGTTTGGAATTTTTGCCTGATAGTGTTTACATGGATATTTTTGTGACCCAGGTGAATTCCAGAGAATTTTTCCTCAGGTGGACAGCAGGTGTTGGAAGTGCGGGGGGGGGGCATGTTATCTAGAAGTGCAGTGAGTTGGCAGATTTTAGGGATTCCCTGCAGGATGCACTGTCTGAGATGTTGGGTGGACAGATTTTTCTGATGAGGGAGATGATTTTTCCGAGCTTTGATACAGAATCGGAATTGTCTAGACATGGTGGGGCCTTGCTGCGTCTAATGATGGTGACTACCAAACAAAGCAATTACTAGAAAATGGAAATCAAAATCAACTGTACTGGAAGTAGTGAATATAGTAGCACAGATAAAGCAGCTGGAATTGGGATCTTTAGAGAAGGGTAGGAGCAAACTACATGGGAAGAAGTGTGAATTGTGGGAGCCGTACATGCAGGGGAGAAATGAGGTTTTGGGGTGACAGAACTTGAGTGAGCTATGTGAAGTTCGAATGAGAAGGATTGGTTAGTTTGTAAGTGATGTATAATGTTTGCAACTGGGGGTGAGTCAGTATGGGCTATGATGCAGGATGCTTGCAGCTGCGATTGTGTTGATGTGGTTTGTTTTCATTTGTATAAATTTGATTGCCTGTGTAGTAGATGATGGTTTAATAAAGATGTGTCTTCTTTAAAAAAAGGCAGGAATTGAATAATTTATGTAATATTGCTTAGATTATATGATATATATGTCAAGTATAATGTTTGTTATGTTAATGTAGTTTGATTGCTTTTATATGAATGTAAATTTGCCTGTGTCACAAGTGATAATTCAATAAAGATGTTTGGAAACAAAAAAAGATGATGAGGACAAGGACTGACTTTTGCCTTGGGCTAATTCCTAGCCATACCATGATTCCTGCAGCAATTAAACTCTCACAGTTGTACTTCCCATATCAAAATTCCCTGACCCTGAACCAGTCAGAAGCTTTCTATTCACTGGGAGTTAGATTAATCAGCGGTCTAGCCAAGTGCATGTTTGACTGTGTTGGTTCCACACTTATTTTACCGATAACTCTGAAGGATGGTCCATGAAGACACTGGGTCTTTTGCTGACTGTTTGCCTTATGTATTTCACAGAAACAGCAGAAGATAGTAAAAGGGTTCTCATCCCATCATCCAGACAAGTGGATGTTTTAGATCCCAAGGCCTTGAATATACTGTCTTGTTTCCTAGAGTGCTCACAAACATGAACTACTATTATCTTTGCCTTATAACTCCATATAGCAGAATGAGCTGTTATCTTTTTTTATAAGTCATTAGTACGGCTATTTTCGTAGTAGCCGTTACAACCGCGTAGCTGTATTTCTCTCAAATTGCAGTGTAAGATGCTATTGGCATCCTTTGTCAGCATTTGAAATGCTTCTAGTCATTGACGTCACACAGCAGAGATTTAGTGAAAAGGTCAGACCTTGTGCAGTAATAAGTGGGTAGGAAATTGATTTCTGTCTTTGCTGCCAGAAAAAAAGGGAAGGTAAACCTTGTTAAATTGAGATAGCTGATTAAATGTCACTTTCTCCTCTGTGCATACTGTGACTAATGCAGCTTTCTGCCAAAATGCTACAAGAAACTGTTGGTCACATCCATCTTAAACTCTCCTTGCATTACACCAACTTGCTTCACTAAAAGAAATGAAAATCATTGCAGTGATGAAAAGAAAGCATGATTAATTTGTTAAATATGCATTCTGAAAAAGCGCTGCCTCCTTTGTTTTGACATTTCAGTTTTTTTATGTCAGCTGTATATTAATAAGTATACCTAAGTGATCTTGTAGAAGTGTTTTGCTAGTATTAAATTATAATGAATCATGAAAGAAGACAGTTATTTAGTATTTATTGGGCTAGGACATTTTTTTCTCAGAAAAAGAAAAGGTCCTCAAGCAGGATAGTACCTGCTCTTTTTTGGTTAAAAGAATATCAAAGATGCACTATCATTAAGTGGCAGTGCTTCTCCTTTTGGGTCCCATACTTATTCTAAAATTGTTCTTTTAGAGTGCATGTCTACAATGACAAATATGAGCATTATTAAAAGACCTTGTATAGCCTGAGTCTTTTGAAGTTAAATTTCTTTAGGTTGCATTAAAAGGCATCAGGTCAACACCATTTAAACATTTTTTATAAGGAATACTGTAATTTTACCCTATCTTTGTTCCTTAGAATAGTTATCTTACTGTTAATTTCTTGTTTATATCCTTGCACATTTGTTCTGATTGCTCCTTCAACCAAGCAATAAGCTAGTTTCTTGGATTTATCTCTTAAGTCACGTTTTGTTCAAGACCAGGTATGAAAGATGATGCGTGGTTGTGCAGATCTACAAAGGGATGACCTAGAGTGTGCTGTATATTATGTACCAGATAATGTTTCTTCAGCCATCATAATTTTCACATTTATTTGCTTTCTTCTTGTTTACTGTTGCCTAGTTTTTACCATCTGACACACAAGCAGACATATATGCAACCTTTCTTTCCTCTCTAATGAGCCACTAAGCAGATTACTTCAGCATTTTTCCCTAGTCGAATCAGTGGTATTGGTAATGCATTTATTCCTTTAGCCCCTTTTCTAGAATATCTTGAAAAAGACCATTCAAGATTCCTTTTGAGTACATATGAGATTGGCTAAAGAAAGGTCAATGTATAAGCTCATAAAGTGTAGGAAACTGATGAAGTTGAAGGTTTGTGCATACCTTTGGATTTGGCAGTGTGACATCAGAGAAAATCATGAATTTTACTATACATAGTAGTACAAGTGTTCTTTGACAGAAGAAAAAGCAGTATTGTCTTTTAAAAGTATAAAACATTATAGAAGACTGCGTTAAAATAACTACGGTGTTCATGGTTTGAAGAAGTGATTGTGCTATAAGATACAGTTCAGCATTTTGGAAACTGCCAGACATACAGTGGTGTGTTCACAAAGAAAACCAAGTGGTGTGTTCACCAAAGAAGACCTAGATTTATAACTTCAGAATGTTAGTATTTCTAGCCTAATATATTAGATGATTTATGTCAAGGATTGTGTGTCATAACATGTATATGGCCATTGTGCATGTAACGTCCGGTTAATATCCTGCTGAACTGCCACCAATATGTGATGTCCCCTTCTATCCTGGGTCAGTAACTAAGGAACTTCAATCCTCACTACTGACTCCAATGTGAGACCATCACTTAAACAGGAATAATAATTCACAGTTTCCCCTAACAGCACAACAGGACTGCGACTGGACTGTATACTTCTGTCCACCCTTAATGTAACTCCTTAATACACACTCCAGAGCAATGTGTTCCAGTTAAAGACCTCTGATACACTCAAACTTCACTAAATTGAATCTCACACATCTAAACACTTCTGTGAAAGCATGACACAGATTTCCAGCTGTGTCCCTTCCCTCAAATGATGCAGCAAAATGCTACCACCAATCAGAGTGTCTGCATGCCCTTTCAAAGGGATGTTCAGTTATTAAAATTAAATACCAAAACTAATGATAGCATATGACCTAAAGCAGCCAGGCTTTTGGAGTGGCTCGGAATTATCAAAACAGGTATAAGCACTCTCAAATCACTAAAGAATACACTGATTGGCCAGCCACAGTGTAAGATAATAAAATATTTTTTAATGAGCAAAATGATTAAAAATGTAAAACAGTAATTTCAGTAAAAGTAAACAGAATTCAATCATCAGTAAAATGAAATTAATACTGTAGGATAGAAATCCAACATTTAGAAAAACTCTGACTAATTAGCTATAATTTCCTATCTAACTGAAGAACACTGTCCCTGATCTAAACTAAATACTACAATAGAACAAAGGTAGGTTTACAGTTCTTGGTGAATCCTTTGGGCATCAACTATTCCACTGCTCAGTACAACTGTGAACACAATTCAACTCAGCTATGAATTCAAATGTCTTCAGCAGGCTCTTTTATAAGCTAGATTAACTGTCTTAACTATTTCAGTTCTTATTTTCATTTCACTCTTTGTAATTCAACAAACAGCTGTTTTGAAAATTCCACGCTGTTAACAGTCAAAGCAACTGGAAACATTCCAGTGACATCACCTGTAGATCAGCTGACTCTGACACAGCTTGCATTTAGAATCTCCTTCGCAAACATGCGCAGTTAGACACACAAAAGAACACTGTTCATCTTTTCAAACATACTGTACAAACAGAGTATTAACGTGTAAGAACTTGCTTACAATATCATTGCTAGTCATGCTAGCATATAATGCACAGGTTAATCTGAAATTATGTACAAAACTTCAGCCAAGCATGCTAGCACAGATGACAGTATCTAATTTCTTCACAGTGCAGTTTTATTCCAGATTGTGATATTTAGAATAATACTGTACAAGTTATGACAGGAGCTGTTAAATGTCACTTTGGGCCTGAATCTTGACCCCTGTGACAAATAAAAGATAATAATGATAAATGATGAAGTAGATAAAAAAATAAACTAGGATTCAAAGTGATAAAGTGATTGCAGGCTAGCACCTTGGCATCTTTTAGGATAGGTCATTGTATATATGAATACAAAATAGAATCTACAGTTAACTCTTTTTTTAATATTTCCACTGAGGTCACAACACTTCGAACAAAAGGCAGTGCCCTTTTAAGTTAACTCTGTTACACAATTTTGTGTATGACTAACTACCCTTCATAACTGTGAGGGACAATCTCATCTTAACTATAAATTATCCATTGAAGTGGTAAGAGGAAAGGTATTCTCCAGTGGTTGCACGCAAAATTGATAATTGTCTTAAAGAAATGATACAGAGTTAGAACTGAGCCCATCCTGAGTAATGTGGTAGGGATGTAGCTGTTGATGCATGAAAAGGATGTCATCTACCAAAGGTATTCCATACTTCACGCAGGTTACTCTTACCTTGCATCTGCACCTTGGCCTAATTTAAAATTTGAGAGAGTTTCTTGCAGTCTAATGTAGTGCAGTCAGATGTTGCATACCACTTCCCTCCCTGGTACTGAAATCTTGTGTTGCATGCATGTAGCTCATGTGTTGGAGGAGAGACTTTACTAGACAAGGACATAGCTCTCAACTGTCCAGATTTTCACAGAATGTTCAGACTTTTGCCTCAAAATTTCAGTCTGTTCCTCATAAAAGTTTTGGTTTTCTGGCAAATCAATGGGATGATTTGAGGAATGAAATTAATAAATAATGTCATACATGTGAGTGTCAGCCTTTATATCCTTTACAAAATGCATTTTAATACATGCCTTGTTATTCTAGTAACATTCTAATTTTATAAGAGCAATGTTTAAAATCCGTCCCTATATTTGGACCTTTGTACCCCCATTATGTCAGACTTTGTCCAGATTTTGTGGGATAAGAGGTTGAAAGACTATGGACAAGGAACAGTTGTGTTGTAGTATTATCTGATTGTTGGCTGCAGGTATAGAACCAGTCAACCCATCTCAGTAAAAAGCAAGTGTTGAGTAAATGTATAAATTAAGTGTGGCATGTTGAAGTCATTTGCTGTTAGTGGTTTAGCATTTATGAAGACAGCATTTTCATTTGCAGGAAACAAAATGTGCCAACAAAGAGCAATACAACTGGGGTGCCTTCTGTACAGGTCATCCTTGGGTTTATGTGGGTTTTCTGGTTTCCTCCCACAGTCCAGAGACATGCAGTCCATGGACTGTACGCACTACATTGACCATAGTTGTGCATGTGTGCAGTGTGGAAGAACAATCGTGGCAGGGCTAGCAACCCGATGATGTGAACATTGGCTATAAATAAATGCCTCGGTTGTTGTGACACCCTAACCCCTTGACAAAAATGGGAAAACGGGGTTGTGGATGGAGGGATTAGGTGGACTTTAACCAAAAGGCAAATTCCATGCTACAAGGCAAAATGCTACATACATATCTGTCCACTAACTGAAGTAGGCTTTTACTGTGTCTTACTCTGTGGCAGTCAATAAAGCAAATATTTTAGAACTTTGTATGGAAAACACTGAGTCATATAATCTTGTTGCTGCCACTACATAATTTTCACTAGCCTAATTCCTTTGTTTAGCTGATGTCCCGAGGAGCTCTTTCTGAAGTTTATTTCAGTAAGGCCAAAGTCCTGCACCTTCCTGCTCAGCTGGTGTGTGTCTGTATGTGAAAGTATATATAGATAGATACAGGACATAAATACACACAATTACATGTATGTATATATGTATGTGGGTGTTATGTCTATACATGACTCTCGTCTATCCAGATTTTTGCCTCACATCTTTTGTCTGTTCATCAAAAAAATTGTTTTTCTGGCAAAGTATTGAGGATTGGAGTCATTAAATAATAGCCATTTGAGACTGACACATCATATCCCACAGAAAATGCATGCCAGTGCAAAACCTGCTATTCTAACAACTTTCTAAGTTTATAATAGCAGTATTTAAAATTTGGCCCTGGTTTTGGGCTTTTCCCTTCATTATATTTGACTTTGTCTGAGTTCTACCAATTAAAGTGTGGGTGTGTTTATATGTTAACATTTCATATAGTCAACTGTTCATATTATTAGACTTTTTTAATGCCCACAGAAATGACTGAATAGTCATATGTTCACTTCTGCCAGCATTACTTCGTGGGAGGTTGCTGAACAGTGGGGAGGAGGAATATTCCCTTTCCCCACTACAGTGCAGCTTCAGAGTTATACATAATCCGCAGGGGGTTGCCCCCCTGCAAACAAAACTTATGTTTTCCTCCCATTGTTTTGACATTCAGACCTTTAAGATCGATATTTTGCTGATCACTTTTGTGCTACTATGATGTTTTGAAGTACATCCATACATATGTAAAATGCACCTACTGTCCAATCCTTCACTGATTTCATTGGTATGGCAGTCAGTCTCTCCAACTGTTACACTTTAATTTTTGTCTGCTGTGGACTGCCTTGGTACAATACAGTAAATGTGACATTTTTATGACAGTCTCTGGACAAAAATGCAGCTTTCAAATAAGGCTGCTACACAATCTGTCTCATGTCATTCATATTCATGATATGGAACCTGTGTGTTTTAATTGGTTTTCACCAGTTTTACATGCAAAGTTTCTAACTTTATTTTTTTTTTCTATTTAGGTAAGTTTGTGATTTTCCTAACTGATATCATTTCTGAGGTAAGTACCTCCAATCAGAAAATAATCACGTAATCATTTTAAGCAATTTCACAGCTTTCATTGAGTCAATCTGATAAATTTTCAGCTATTTTCCACACTCTTGGCCAACCATTATTACACTTGTATCAGTTTCTTTCATACTTGAATTACTGTTTTACCAGCGAGCTCCCTAAAGTGTCATTAAACCAGTTTTGGCCAGATTGGTCAGGCTAATTTGCATATATGGGTGTGGATGATCAAAATTTGTCAAAGTCATCTAAGCCATTATGAAGTGAGTTGACTTAAGGGTTTTAGACATTTCTTGAGCTTTTGTATGGTCATCTTGTTTTTCAGCAGGTAAAATTTTCATTTTTGACCACCTTTTTGCAGTTTATTTGCTGATATTTATTTAGTTCTGCAGTTGTATCTTATTTCTGAGTGAGCACTAACACTCTGGATGCTGGCATAGTTAACTAATGCAATTTTGTATTTACATTTTTTATATGTATCCAAGTCAGAAGAGAGCATTTTTTGGTATTGCTTGTATTGAACTGCAGAGTATATGATACGTTAATATTGGATTTAGTAAGATGCTCATCATACTTGACTGTTACAGTAACCACTCTTGTGATTTTCTGACCTGTAGAAGCCAGGAGCCAGCCCATATAGCAGAGACGTCTTCCCTTCCCTCAGGCCTAGTGGACATCCTCCTCTCCTTCAGGATGCTGGGTATCAATTGTTATTGGAAGAGTCCATTTTTCAGATCTTTCTCAACACTGACTGTAGTCCCACACTGTCCAGTCTTGCCAGGAGCAAACCTGCCCAGATATGTCCCGTGAACAGATTAGCTATGAAGAAAAGGGGGTGTAACTGAGGGTGGGAGAAGGGTCCTAAACAATAAAGGAGAGTACCATCTCCAACCTTAGTTCATGAAGAAGGAAAGCTGTGTTGTAAGTGGGAAGTAATAGGTACTGCAACAGTGAAGATACTCAAAAATTTACATTTATGGTAAGCATCTACACAGCTGGATTATGTTCATTGTACTTTGCTGTTGCAGTAATCACTCTTGGGAAGATTCTCAAAGCTAAAATGAGATGGATGACTGGACAGAAGAAGTGGCAGATGATATTAGTCCCCACAGAATGGTAGAGCAAACCCTTCCCTGACCTGGACACTGCAGCTAGATTGTATTGTTTTGGGAAGGTGTGGATAGAGGTCCATGTGGCTGCTTCCAGGATGGAGTGGGTAGGCACTCCTCTAAGGAAGGGAAGACAGTAGTAGCCATGGTCAAATGAGCTCTGATCCTTTCTGGTACTGTCTTTATGTGGTGCTTGTAACAGAAGGCAATACAAATGGCAATACATTTAGAGATGGTTTGTTTGTTAATTGGCAGTCTCTCTTTCTTTTTTTGTAAATGTGACAAAGAGCTGATCAAATTTCCTGTATGGTTTAGTCTTATGTATGTAGAATGTGATTTGTCACATCACTTCCAGAGAATGCAGAGTTCATGCTTGCCATCAGAGTCCTACATGCCAGTGGCTTGCAGTATGCTGGTTGGTCCAAAGCCAGTAGGCTTCATAAACCTAAGTACGCAGTAGTACCCATTTGGAGTTTTTTTTTTTTAGCTTGAATTTTGGTAGTTATCAAGCAAATCTATGAATGAGTTTAAAGTGTGATCGCCCATCAGGATTTCTAGTGTCTGTCTGTCTGCATGAGTCCAGAGCAAAACATGTCCAGTTGTGTCCTCAGTGTGCTTATCTCAATGCTCATATGATTAGGAATAAGGATGAGTCTTTGCAGAAGTACTTAGATTAGCACAGAGAGCATTTGTGGTCTACATGCACTATGGTATCTACTGATCCCTCAGTCAGGCTCCCGATAAAAGGAAGAAGCAGCAGCCTAGACTAAGGAGTGCTAAAGATCCAAATAACACTATGTCAGTCTCTGACAGCCCTTCCAAGTTTGAGATAGAAGTGAGGCACTTTGCAGTTTCCATTCAACAGTACTGCATGCTGCTAATTCCTCTGGTGCAACCCTTCTGGAAGCTGCCATGTCTACTGCACCACTGACACCCACTTGAGCCAAGTACACCCAGGCATTAGTTGGGTCTGGAGAAGTCTGAAGCCTAGATCCTCATTACTCAAAGGGAGGGGGGGTCTCCCATATCAGTGTTTGGCAGGAGATCCTAGGGTTCCAGATCCAGATTGTGGCTGTCTGCCTGTGAGTCCCCATTAACCAGTACTACACTCAGAGTTAGGCCCAAACCACTGAAGAAGAAGAATCCTATCATTGGCTTGTCCTGGTTTCAGACTCATTGTTCACAGGCCTGGCCACAGTACTTATTTATACTTGCAAATGATCTCATGGAATCCATGACACCCATGCTGTTTAACCATGAAAAGTACTTTGCCTCAGAAACCTTTTAAAAAAGAAAAGAAAAAGGAATCCCATCCCCACAGGAGTCTTCAGATTCCTATGACTCAAATGAAGCCCATCTGGCATATGTTGACATAATTTCTGCAGAGTGATATGCCAAAAAAAAGTTTAAGTGATCAATAGAAATGGAGATCCTGACACATTGATGTATTCACCCAAACAGCAGGGAGACTGCATAGTCTCACAGTAGAACCAACAGCAGCATGGGAAGAACTCAAATGAGACATTCACGTTATATATATGGAAAATGAGATTAACAAAATGTATAATGAAGCTTTTAAAATCAGTGGGACACTTGAAGAAGAATATATAAATAATAAGGGGATAGAACAATAAGAAGATGCAGTAAGTAGGCACTCTGATGATGCTACCATCCTGCAAAAAGAAAGTCCTGATGTCAAAAACAAATGAATGGAAGATGAAATCACTGAGGAAGAAATAAGACTGACTTTAACTGAGCTGAAAGATTGTTTGCAGAGGAAGAATCTTTGTTTTTCCACAATCTGTGAAAAGTTGGAGATCATAAAAGTTATATGAAAAAACTGATGAGGGCTGGGTTGCCTTTGCAAGACTTAAACACAGGAAGCGTGCGTAGGGTCTGCATACTAGTCTTAGTGACCAAGTTGATACCGTGACTGACTTTAGTAAAATTCCAAATATATGATTTCAAAGAACAGGTTTTATTAAAACTGGATATAAGGGCAGGTACTTGATGTTGACCAAACAAGAATTTATGTGGACAATGACTATTTAGTAGCTACCCAGAAACAAAGGGATACTTCTTACCAGTGATGGGATTCTGTAAGCAGGAAGAGCTTAGATTGAAAATGTTACATCCAGCTGCAATGTGATTCTTTTTCCTTCATGGCACCAGAATCATTTTGGCCATTGAAATGGATGTGGAGGACTTACAGAAGTCAGGAACCAACAAAGGCAATGTACAAAGTGTAAAATAACAAACCACTAATGCAAAAAAGATGGCAACAATACAAGCCTTTTACATAATTAAATAACACTTATGGAAATACTATGTGGAGCACAAGGCTGACCAAAAGGGAGAGGAGAGAAATATCTAGAGAGACCATCTTCCATCTGCTGCAATAAACAGAAAATATCTGAGACTACCAGTTAAACCATTTCCAGTGTTTAAAAAATATTTTCAAGAATGGTAGAGGGTAATATAGAAATTGACACAGATCCAGAGACATACATTTTGAACACCACTGGTCTCTCAGTATAGGAGCCCCGAGAGAGGATGAAGAAAATTAAAACTGTTTTTGGGTCTTGATGTTGACATAAGGGAAAACAACTGCCATTAGCGCATACTGTAAAAACACAGCAAGCAGAGCTATTAAAATACACATTTTCAAATATGTTTTGGATTGATATTTATGTCATCACCAATTAAGGCAAGGTAACTTGTAATATTTTATTAGGGAGGTTCTTATAAAAGTTTTCAAAGTGTTAATCGTTAAACCACATGAAGTATTAAATTCCCTACAGCAGTAAGGGACAGGTTACCTAAATTAAGTATTCATGCTTGTGTGACATTGGTCTCTTTGAACTGAGGATGTAATGGTGTGAAAACAACTATATAAGGCTGAATGGATTGTATGTGAATTGAGTCGAACTACTTTCTCAGTTTTTTTTTTTTTTTTTTTTACTACTAACGCTCTAATGCTGATGCCTGTTGTTTCCAAAGTAGTGAAACATTGTATTAGAGAGAGAAGAGGGTATGTGATGCGTTACACTGCAAGAACAAATTGTTCAAGAAGACATGGCAACATTAAAATATCAGCGAATTGGCAGGGAGTGTGGTCGACCAAAAACAAGAAGGAACTCTCAAAACCATAGTAGAGAGAAACAAGCAACAGGTAAGGCAAGTTAGGTATAGGATCACTATGGCTGAAAGGATGGATTTTATGTAGGGGAATAAATTCTGTTGAGGACCTGGTATAAGACTCTGCCGTTAGAAACGATACCTGTGCAGGCTTAGTTGTGTTTGGTACTTAGGGGAGTGAGGGAAGGCTGCTTTGAGCAGATCAATCGCAGCATGACACAGGTTATGTGATCGACTAGCCCTAGGCTTATGCACATTTTCTGAAGTAAGATTCTCTGGTTAGGGGAAACATTTCTAGAAGGAAAATGTAGATGGGGTGAATGCAAAGTTAACTGAAGGGAGACAAAATGTTTGGTCTCGAAATGACATTGGATAACTAAGGCTGCATGTGCACTTTGCATTAAAAGGGATGAGTAATAGTTCCTACAAAAGAAGGTGGCAGATTGCCAGGCTTAAAGGGATAAAGATAACGCACTTACTCTACAAGGAAGTGTGAGCTTGTTACCTTCTTGCCTGGGAAGGGGACAGTGATGCATTGCACCTGGTAGTTTGAAGCGAGAGGAATACACTGGGGAGAAGCTAAATTCAAAACAAGAAAAGTAGTTAGTCCAAAGCAGTAAGGGGAAAGTTTGGGTTAGAATAGCACAAGCCGATGACTAACTAAAGTGATACCACCTTGGAGTACTTACTCCGATAACAGGAGAAAGTGACACAAATGCATGATAGTCCATCTGTTGTACTGTTTTTCTGGTTGATTATAGATTAAAGGGAGGGTGATTTTCTAAAGTAAATTAATTTAAAAGTTTGATAAAAGAAGTGCAGCAGATTAAATATCAGATGAGGAACATAAGCTCAAGAACCTACCATGAAAAAATTGAGGGATGCACTGACAGAAATAGTAAGACAAACTGATGGCTAATCTACATATATTGTCATGGAATGTTAAAGCACTAGTAGGAAGTTTAAAAAAGGACGCAAGTGATGGCATACTTAAAGTGCAGCACATAATAATGCTCCAGGAGACTCATTTAAGTTCCGTAGAACATGAAGGGTTAGTAAAACAGCCAGGCAGAGTGTAACTCCCATTTGGAATCATACAGAAAGGCATTCTTATTGTATAAAAATCTCAATATAAAAACTAAAGAAGAAAAGACAAATACACGAGAGAGAGGGAGAGAGAGAGATTGTGCTAGGCAGGTATTGGATGAGGAAATCTTGTTAATATTTACTTAAAACCTAAAATAAAAATAAGGGATCTGAAGATCATAATGGGGGACATAAGTTCCAGAACGGTTTAATAATTACTGGGGGAGACTAGAACTTGGGATACAATAACTTTACTGCAGGCCCCAAAAATATAAAATTACACAAGATGCAAGATACCATGAAAAGCATCTAAAAACACTTCCTGTATCAAATAGCATGATAGTTTATCAGGGACAGTAGAAATGTATTAATTATGCGTGGAGGTTTAATAGTGGGGGAGGCTGGATAGATTTTATGTATCAGCGGAACATGTTTTGCCTGACCGTGTTGTATCTTGCCCCCATTATTCTAAAATCAAATCCTGTAACCAGTATAATCAGATGGTGCCTGTGCTTTCTTTCACATCTCATGATGAAACATACTTTTCATGACTGGGTTAGGATAACACTAACTCATTTTATTAGTACAGATAGAACAGAGTGATGGATAGTAGATAGATGGGAAGAGATAAAAGTAGAATTTCAGAACCCAGTAAAGGTGAAAGAAAGTAAAAAATGGGAAAGTAGCAAAAGAAAATGAAGAGAAGGATTGGATAAAATCAAAAAATGCCAACATACGGTGTGTCAACTTATAAAACAAGAGCAAGCTGTATAACTTTGAATGAATATTGAATTATTGCATTACAGGAATCCTAATCGGTAAATATTTACTAGTTTTAAATTTAGGGTACAATGTGTTCAGATAGTTATCATTAAACTTAGAAATCCAGGTATAGGTAAGATGGAATCTGAACAGTATAAATGATTTTAGAGATACTGAGGGAGTATTTTGAGCAGTTATTCAGCCAAGAATTTTAGAGCCCATGTCACTGACATAACTCAAGAGCTTAATAAAATCCACCAAAGTCAAGTCTGAATCTAAAATAGCTACTCAAGCCAAAGACAATCACAAGGCATGTTTTAGTTATGTTCACAATGTCAAAAACCCAAAGCAGCAATGTGCTGAGCCGATTGTGAACAGTGCTACCTACACTGAGGCTGAAGATATAGTGAACCTACTGGCTGATCAACTTAGCTCTAATTTTACCCCTCTCTCTCCCCCCTCCATTTGTCCCTCAAGATATACATAAAGCTGGCTCGCTCCAGATATCACAAAAGACCAAGTGCTAAATGGTGCTATCAAAAACTAAAAATACTGCATTGATGGGTCCTGGCAATACCACTGGATGCATCTTAAATAGCATGACTCAAAATTTGGCCAGACTCCTCACACTGTTCAGTCTCTGTCTCCGCAGAGGTTTTGTACCAAGTGAATGGAGAACAGCTGCAGTCCTTCCCTTGCTTAAGGCAGGACATTCCACAGACCCATAAGTCTGACCAGCCTCATATGCAAAGCCATGAAAAGACTTATAGAATTAATCAGTCAGAACGTAAGGAACCTCCAAATACTGGACTCATCTCCGTTTGGATTCATCTTGATTTGGATTCATCAAGGGCAGGTCATGCTTACTCAGTCTGGCTAATTTTTTTTGAAAAGGTCACCAAAACAGTGGATGAAGACTGAATGGTACACACCACATACCTCAACCTGGCCAAAACTTTTGACACAATTCCCCACTCAGGCATAGTAGAAAAGCTAATTAAACTGGGAAAAAACTCCTGTGTCACCCACTGGATTGCCAACTGGCTCACAATTTATGACACAAATAGTCAAAATAGGGGAAGTTAACAACACAGAGACCAATTACCAGGTTCTATGCTGGAACCTCTCCTGTTTGTCATCTGCTTTTCGGAAGTAAAAACCAATACCAAAGGGCTCTGACTGACTAAGTTTGCAGATGACTGCATGCTAAGAGCACTCACTGAATCCCCAAATGACTTAGCCATCCTGCAAGAAGGTTTTTTTCAAATAAATAACTCATGCAAAAATCCGGGACTGAAAAAATGCTGTATTGTATTCTTTAGGAAGTCATCTATCCCAGGGAAATGACACAAGGTATCTCAGTTGTTTGAGATTTGGGAACATATGTGGACAGTGACCTAACTTAACATGTGTCTGCTGTTGTAAAAACTCCTATTTTGCACAGCTTATATACAAAGGATTGTGTCTAGAGCTAGGAATGTAATTGTCACCTTTATTCAGCCCTCATTAGGCCAGTCATTGAATATAATGACCCCCTTTGGTGTGCATCTCTCCAGACACATGCAACAACTGGAATGCCCACAGAGATACCTTACTGAAAGAATACAAGACCTAAACATGTCCTACATGGACTGACTCAACACCCTGTCACTATACTCAATATCCTACAGACAGCTAAGAGATGACCAGTGTCTGATATACAAGGCATCCTCTGACCCATTATTGATGGATTTACTGCACATTAGCAAGTCAAATGCTATCATAAATACTCAGTTTAGGGATCTAACCTCCTCCTGAAACATCAAAAGAATGGTTTGGAGCTACAGGTATGTTTTGCAGAGGATACCACTGCTGTGGAACAGAGTTCCCATTCACATAAAACAAAGTTCATCCCTATCCACATTCAAGTGCAACTTAGATCTGTGGATGCAAAGCAGAAAATTAATCCCAGGCTTACCCCCTGTACTACTGACAGAGGTAGCTTCTAAATGCTTTATCCCGATCATAGGGGTTTCCCCTCAAATTATCTATGTTATCTATGGTATGATCCCATTTACTCTCATTAGGGGTAATATATAATTATCAACCATGGGATGGTTAAGGCCAATATTTGACCAAATGGGATGGGTTATTTCAAGCCCAAAATGGGAAACTGGCTAGTCTTAAAATGGCCCACAAGGACAGCTAGCATAGTACTTAGCTATGAGCCTATAAGATGAATGGGGAGAATCACTGAGTTAAAGGCAGACAAGTTCTTAGCAAAAGTTCACTTCACTGGATTAAAGGAGAATAAGGTCAGATACTTGGGGAAAAAAAACATGACAAAGGAAGAAATAAAATTGGCAATAAAACATCAGACCTCACATAAAACACCTGTTATGGATGGAATTGTGGTAGACATTTATAAAATGAGAGGGAAATGATCCTGTCTGTATGGGAAAATTATTTAACAAAATACTAGAAGATGAGAAGGGTATAAGGCACATAAAAAAACACAGTGATAGTGGTTATCCCCCAAGATGGAAGGTACCCAGCTTGCACAGTTTCATGCAGACCAATATCAGTACTTAACCATAATTGCTAAATATTTATGATACTGTTAGCAAAAAGGCTAGCCTAACATTTGCTTTAAGAACATTCAGTTTATCAGTTTTGACTTATAGAAGGAAGACACATTTCATAGTGTAAATGAAGCATTAATAATACAGCAGCAAGCTGAGATGACAGGATTTGATGCTGAAGAACATCCAATATAGTCAGCTGGGCCTTTATGATTAAAGTGAATAAACTGGGATTTCCTAAGAGGCTGATTGAATTGAGATTTCCAAGATGGCTGCACACTGATTATCAGGTTGATTTGAGCTCTCACTGTGTGAAAACATACTTTGTAAGAAAAAGCTCAGTGAATCTGTCAGTTTGGGTAAAATTTAGTTCTTGGGTAATAATTACAGTGCCTGGATGGCAGTAAAGAAGAGATTTGGAGAATCTGAGCAAAATACAACCAGAAAAGGCGAAAAAAAGCTCTGACTGGAAAGAATCCTGCAACTGGTCATCAAAGAACAGTTTGAATATTAGCTTTGGCACAAGGGATGACTTCCAGTAATTTAGAGGTAAAAAATCAGGTTTACTCAAAAGTGTTTAAAATAAATGAAATATTGAAGGAATATATCAACTCAAGAAATAAAAGGCTGGAAAATAGAAATTTTAATTAGCTACTAAAATCAACTTATAAAACTGCAAAAATAAAAGGTTGAAATAAAGAAAATATTGGCTAAGTTTGAGGGTTCTCATGAAAAACACTTTAAAAAATGGTAGAGTTAGTAGACAGAGCATGCAGAGAAAACCTGAGATTTTCTGCTGTACCAAAGAAACTTGATGGAACATACTGCATTGATTTTATGACAATACAAATAAGCAACTAGACTGGTGTACTACTGCAAGATTTGTTAAATGAAAGGGCACATTGTGTGCATGCTCCAAACCTGGTCATGATAAAGCAGCCAAGACCTAGATTAGTAAAGATGCAAGCTAAAGTTAATCTAATGTTGTGATGTTGGGGTGGGAAGTGTACTGATCATATTATATGTAGAACTAAGATAATTTCCCTTGTTTTATATGGATGGGTGACTAGATCAGTGTCCTTGTTTTAAGTTATGAACTAGTTTTTTTAAGCAAAGAGGCTTGAAAAATATGAAAAAAAATATGAAAGGTGTGAATTTTTTGTATCTGAAAAGTTATTGGCTTGTTTTTTTTTTCTATTAGTAAATACGGTCAGTAGGGGATGAGAAGTCTGCAGGTGCAGGCAGTTGCCCAGGGGATGTCTGTACAATGTGTTCAGAGTAAAATTTACAAATATTCTGTTATGCATCTACAAAGTTGTTAGTTTTTTTTTTCCATTGCTGGTGGCTTGTATTTTGAGACAAGCAGTATGCATGTACATGCAATTAATCATGACAGTTCTGAGTGTTCTTTGCTGATAGAAATGTAACATTTAAGAGTACTGTGGCAAGACAAACAGTTCAGTGAAAAGTAAATGAAATTTGAAACTGTGGGAAGTAAATAAGAATTAATAGCTTCACTAGCAGTCTTTTTACTGTAATGCATTGAACAGAACAGTGAACAATCTATTTATTTAAGGTAGCCACTACACCTTTTAGGGTTAAATGTTAAGGTTGACTGAATGCATGCAATTTTTTTATTTTTTAACAACTTTTTATTTGATTTTATAAACAATTTATTTACAAATAATATTAAACTATAAAATATATTCAATCATCCATAATAAAATCCCTTATGAATTATATAATACCATTAATATTTGTCCAATGAAGTTTGTAACTTTTGCCAAGCTAAACGTTTATGAGTCATATGAGATGTTCTTGTAAGTATAGTTTGCATTTCTTTATTACATACGCACTTAACTATACTTATGAAATTGCTAAATAAGAGATTATGTTCACTTTTCCAGTTCATTGTAATTACTTTTCTAGCAATGACCAAGATAGACCAAAGGAGAGGTACTTGAAATTTCAGGATGACCTTTGGGATTGGTACATTAAATAACAATAAGAACTACTCTGTAATGTGACAATTATCCGTCCACAGTGCCTTAACAAAATCTTTGAAATCATTGCAAAACTACAGTACAGCTCTACATTCTATGAATATGTGTATCCACTTAGCATCTAAAACTTCTCCACATCTCCAACACTTGCTCCAACATCAAAAAATGTGTTTTTCATATATTGGTGGAAAATAGACAGAAGAAAAGAAGAGATAGCAGTTAGTGTAGGTGGTAACACAATCTTGTAACATGTGCCTTACATGGGTAACCTTAATTTTAGATTAGGTAATGCCTGTGGATGCAGCCAATGATTTGGTGCTACTGTTTCTATCTGGAGGGGTAAACTTCATTTGTTGAAAAATGTACATGATGTTTTGATTGTTTTAAGTTTAAAGAGGATGGAATTCTGAAAATTATCTATTTTAAGTGTTTTCCTTGAAGCAAAACGTCTTGACAATGTGACATAGGGTCATTGGAGATGAGAAGAAGCAACTATGTAAAAGATCAACTTGCCAGATATTAATGTACACATTTAAAAGAACTGTCATGTATAATAGGTAGGAGTAATAGCTTTTTTTTACAATTACTATTCTGTCCATATTGTGGAATGTAAATATCCTTACAGGTATAGATAAAATGCAATGAGTACTAAATTATATGAAGAAATACAGGGTGCAAGTAATAAGGCTACAGCAGACTCATTTGAATACAAATTATCATGTGAATTTGACAAAGGATTTCAGGATGGACCCCATGATAAATAAATAGAGGTTTTATAGATATTTTAGAGATTTTATGAACATTTTATTTACAGTGGAAGAATGTGGAAACCAAGAAAATACACAATTGGACATTTTTATGGAAGACTTATTTATGTCATGGTTAGAGGAAAATGAGGTTCAACAGCTAAAAGTTAAGATAGGAAGAGATGAGATAAAATGATATATACTCAATCAGCAGGATAGTCTCCATGAAGAAATCATATTCCTGAGATATTGTCGAAGTTAGGAGGGAAGAAATTGATAATGATCTGGAAGTTTTTTTAACAGTATTTTAAAAATCCTAAACATAAAATGTAGAACCAACAACCACAGCTTAAAGTCAAAATATTTGGTTAGTAAAAGATAAGCGCATTGTCTGAAAGTGGTTATCTTTTACTAAATAAATATGTTGACTTTTAGCCCTGGTTGCCAGTGCTACTTTTTATGTTTAGGGTATTCATTCTTGAAGTGAACTGACTTTTAGCTACCGACTTATTTTTTGCTTTTTTGTTTAGTATTTTAAAAAAGAAAGGAAAGGAAACAGGAAAAAAGCTGTGGTGGCCATATTATCCAAAGTGAGTAAAACTCCTTCAGATCCAGCTTCTTATAAACCCTGTTTCAATTTTTATACCATGAATGTAAAGTGTTTATATCTGTACTAGCTAGAAGAATGGCAAAACTGTTGATAAAAGTAATAGATATGTGACACTGTGGTTTTGAGGAAGGGAGACAAATATCTGACATTAATAGAACAATTATGATCCACGGGAAAGCAGAATGTAAGTAGGACAGTGGAAGCATTTGCTTTTCTTGCTATTATAATAGGGTTAAGTAGGTGAATATATGAAGGGTTGGAGAACAGAATTATGGTGGGAGTGTTCCTTCCAGCAGTCTGTGTTTGAAAAGTGGAATTAGCAGGGGTTTCATCTTAGTTATTTGCTTCATATTTAGAGCCATTTGCAAAGAAAGTAAAAGATTCACAATTTCAAGGTTATAACTGGTATGTTAATCAAGAAACTTTAGGTTTATTTGCAGATGATAATGTTTTGTACTCAATAAATCCAGAAAAAGACATTTCAGTGTTGTGGAACATTTTGAGACAGTTTCAAGTTTTTTTCATGATATAAAGTTAATGAAGGTAAAACAACGGCTGTAGAGATAAGTTATGTACCCACACAAGAACTGGTTCAGCAATACCCATATTTATGTGCGTGATGTCCAGATAATATCCCACCGGACTGCCAACAATTAATGTGACGATGTTCATCGTGTTTCACTGTTGCAGTCATTACTCTTGGGTTATCCTGCTGGCAGGCTACCCTCAGTCGGCCAGAATTCCAAAGTCTAGGTCTGGCGTCGGTTGCTGTCGCCTCTTCCCTGATGTCAGTGTTCCAGGGGTATAAAAGATGCAGCTGACACCATTTTCTTCAGTCTTTCTTGCCGTGCGGTGCCCGAAGCAAAAGCAGTTCGTAAATGCTGGTTGGCCAACTCCTGAGATTTTCAAATCCGAATTTCAGAACCAAAGTCTTCATTAAAGCTAAGTACCCCGTTGGGGAAACATTTTTCTTGCTCCAGACCAATGTCAGAAAAAGTTAACAATTGTATTTCTTGTGGGAAGCAAATATCTCATAAGGATTTTCACTCTTACTGTATTCCTTGCCTAGGCCCTGATCACAACGTTGCTAGCTGTCGGTTTTGTGCTAGATTTAACCAACGCACTATCAAGCGTCGGTTCGATTTTGCATTTCATTACTTTGGCCAAAGATTTAATTATATAATGCCGTCGGACCAGCCGACAACCGGAGTTTACAAAAAAACACAAGGACAAGGATAGGCATCCGAGGTCCAAAACCGATGGCGAAGCCTCTACTAGGCTAGTCGCCGGTTTGCCGGTTCTCAGTGAGGCGCTTTCGTAGCCCCTGGCACCCGCTACCTTAGAGCCACAGGCCGCTACCGACTCCCACGTGGAGCCGACTGGGCCTCTGGATACTCAAGGTTTTGGATCCTCGGAAATCATTCCCTCAGATGGGTCTGGAGCCGCTGAGCAGGCATCGGCTTCTGAGGGTGTCTTCAGACCTACACAACTATATATTAAGCCATCTTCAGCTTCAAAGACAAAGACTAAAGCAGCCCTAAAGACAAAGAAACAAGTACAGCATTCTCCTACTCAGACTTCCATGCCTAAAAAACAGATGATCAAAATGGCCGAAGACCTAATTACTTTGATCAGAGGCTCCCATCCCCCTCCTGATAAGAGGCCTAGGCAAGATACAGAGTATGATTCTTCTGATCAGGTATCTATTTCCTCTGATTTCTCTTCTGAACAGGATTACTCCATGCTTCCCTATGAGGATTCTGATGCTGAAGAATCCATTCCTTCAGCCTCTCCTCCTAAGGATTATTCTTTTGGGGAAACCCTGCGTACTATGAGGGAGCATTTCCACTGGGAGAGCCAAGATTATTCGGAATCTAAGAAAAGGCTCAGAGACTTTCTGCTACTTCCTCAGAACAGATCCCTTGCTATTCCACCTGTTCTAGACATTGTAGATGATGTATTTTCAGAGTCCGGCCTGTCCCCTGACTCTTTACCCCCTGCACCTGCTAAGCCAGACAGATACTACAGGGTCACGGATTCTCATAAATTCCTATATAAAAACCCCGCTGCTGACCCAGAAATTATATCTCAGGGTCCCAAGGGGGTTAAAGCTTCCACTGCAAAAAAAACTGTCCCCTCTGATAGGGATTCTAGGGCTCTAGACAGATGGGGGAAAAAAGTCTACACTTCTACTACCCTGGCTGTAAGGGCTTTAAATTGTCAGTTTCATATGCTTAAATATCAGCAATATTTAATGTCACTGCTTAAACAGAAAATGTTGACAAATACTGAATGTTCAGAGAACAAGGAATTGCAGGATTTATTGCATGCAACTGAACAAGTAGGAAAGCATACTTTGCAATGTGGTTATGATTCACTGGAGGCCTCTTGCAGGGCTGCTGTTACAGGTTCTGTTATTAGAAGGCATGCTTGGTTAAAGGAGCCGAATCTGCCTGATCATGTTAAAGCAAAATTATTGGATGCACCATTACAGCATGATACTTTGTTTGGTACTAAAGCAGAGGAGGTGTTGAAAAAAATGGAGGATAAAGTAAAATCCATGCAGACAGTCAAGGATTTCTTACAGGTACAGCCACCAAGGTTTAGTAGGAACTGGCCTTCTAAAAATTGGTCCTTTCCAGTGTCAGACAGACCACAAAGAGGCAGATAACAGGCATCCCAGAGGCAGATCTCAGCCCCAAGGCTCATACAGGCCTAAACAATGGGGTGCTCTTACCTCCAAAAGCGGAGAAGATAAATCACAGCCTTACAGGAAACAGTCCCAATGACTTTCCTCTACCAGTCCCAAGCAGTTTTCTTTTGACAGCCCCCTTAGGGGGAAAACTAGCACTTTTTTCATCAAATTGGCATATGGTTACCCAAGACAAATGGGTCCTGAACATAGTGTCCCAAGGCTACAGGTTCCATTTTCACACTCTACCAAGGTCAAAGGGCATGCCAGACCTTCCACACAATCAATGGGCAGAGGCACAAAAGCAAATTACAGCCCTCATGAACATGAGGGCTATTCAGCAAGTACCTCAACAAGAGCAGGGGCAAGGATTTTACTCCAGACTTTTCCTAGTACCCAGGAAGGACAAATCCTGGAGACCAATACTGGACCTGTCTATACTAAATACGTTTCTGGAAGTTCCAAAATTCAAGATGTTGACTCTACAGCAGCTACTGCCCATGCTGGGCAAGAGGGCTTGGCTCGTAACCTTGGACCTAAAAGAGGCATGCCTGCATGTCCCAATCAGACAATCTTGCAGAAGATACCTCAGATTTATAGCTGGCTCAATGCATTACCAATTCCCTGCACTGCCCTTTGGCTTATCTACTGCGCCCAGGGTCTTCACAAAATGCCTGGCACCAGTAATTGCATTTTGCAGACAAAAAGGAATTCAAATATATCCCTACTCGGACGACTGCCTAATTCAAGCAGAGAACAAAGACACTCTTCTACAGCATCTGGCGTTTGTAAAAAGATTACTAATTGGCCTAGGGTACACAGTAAACGAAAAGAAATCAAAACTAGTGCCCTCTCAAGAGATAATATTCCTGGGTGCAAGCTTAAATACAACTGCCCAGATGGCTTATCTCACGCCAGACAAGCAAAAGCAACTGACTACTTACTTCACGAAATTGGCAACAAAAACCCACTTATCTGCAAGGAAAATCCTGCAGGCCTTGGATTTCATGGCATCTTGCATTCTACTAATTCCATATGCCAGACTGCATATGAGGAAACTACAATGGTATCTGAAAAGTGTTTGGACTCAGCATTGCCACAGCCTGGAGACAGTAATTGCACTCATTCCCTGCCTACAACAGGAGTTTCGATGGTGGGCAGAAGCCTGTCACCACAACAAGGGTATGCTATTCAGTTTACCCACAGCCAGACAGACACTGACAACGGATGCATCAGATTATGCCTGGGGGGCCTATATGGTAGGAAAATGTATTCAGGGCACATGGCCTGCAAACCAGATGCATCTTCACATCAATCAAAAAGAGATGCTAGCTGTTCAAAATGCCCTGACAGCTTTCAAGAACCTGCTTCATCCAGGACAGTTACTGATAAAGACAGACAACACTACGGTCATGTGGTACATAAACAAGCAGGGAGGTACACATTCCTACCCCTTCTGCAGACAAGCAATGACCTTATGGGACACAGCATTGGCTTTTCAAGTTCACCTGCAAGCACAATTCCTGCCAGGAAAAACAAATACTCTGGCAGACGAACTAAGCAGGAACCTCATGGATCCCCACAAATGGAAACTGGATCCACAAGTCTTCAGCATGATAATAAGGAAATGGGGATGCCCAGACATAGATCTATTTGCCTCCTCCCACAACTGTCAATTGCAGAGATTTTGCACAAGGATTTATCACAAGCAAGCATGGAAAGTGGACGCCCTATCATTCAGCTGGAAAAATCTAACAGTATATGCTTTTCCCCCACTGCCTCTCCTTCCCAGAGTATTCCTAAAGGTCAGACAAGAGAAGCCAAAAATGATACTGATTGCACCAGACTGGCCACGTCAGCACTGGTACCCAATCCTAAAGAGCTTGTCTCAAGGTCCAGCATGGATATTGCCTCAAACTTCTCACTTGCTGACCCAACAAAACAATCAGATCCTACACAGCCAACTCAGGACCTTAAATCTGGCAGCATGGTGGATAATGTAGCCATTCAGAACACTCCAGTTTCAAAAGCTGTTATGGATGTTATCTTGGAGGCCATTAGGTCCAGTACCAGAAAATCTTATGCAGAAAAATGGAAGAGATTCTGTGCTTGGAACCAGGAACAGGGCATTGACATGTCTGTACCAAATATTCCTCACATTTTACAATACCTAACTGAGATGCTGAACAAAGGCCTTTCTTTCTCATCAATTAAGATTCATGCCTCTGCCATTTCAGCCCATTACAATACAGAACCACCTATCTTTTCTCATCCTTTACTAAGGCAGTACCTCAGAGGGGCCAAAAACATTAGGCCTCCAAGAAGAGCACCAATTCCGGACTGGGACCTCAATTATGTTTTGGAAAAACTCACACTGCCTCCTTTTGAGCCAGCATCAACAGCAGATATAAAATTCTTATCCTGGAAAACAGCTCTGCTCCTAGCAATAACCTCTGCAAGGCGAGTCTCAGAGTTACAAGCACTCATGGCTGTGGAACCTTTCATCATTTTTCATCCAGACAGGGTTTCTCTGAGGACAAACCCTACATTTTTGTCCAAGGTGGTGTCCAGTGTGGCCCACAACCAAACCATTCACTTGCCTACCTTTTACCCAAATCCACAGAACAAGGGTGAGAAAATTCTGCATTCTTTGGATATACACAGGCAGTTGCGCTTCTACTTGGACAGAACTAAAACTTTCAGAAAGACTGAGCAACTTTTAGTGTCATATGCTGCAGGATCACAAGGAAAAGCTATCTCAAAACAGACTGTTTCTAAATGGATAGGCCATTGCATCCATTTCTGCTATTTTCAACATGGCAAATCAGTGCCTAAGGGCATTAGGCCTCATTCCATCAGATTAGCAGCCACTTCAGCAGCCTTCCTCAGAGGAGTACCAACCAAAGATTTCTTAGAGGCTGCAACTTGGAGTTCAGCGCACACCTTTACAAAGCACTACCACTTGCCTCTCTACTCTAAGTCCAGAGCAGGCTTCGCCACTGCAGTTCTGAAGGGCCTCATAGCCTCTCCAAATCCTATTTAGCCCAGCCACCCATCCTCAGCTTTGGGATTCTACCCAAGAGTAATGACTGCAACAGTGAAACACGATGAACATAGTACAGTTGTGTACCTACCATAAATGTAGATGTTTGAGTGTATTCACTGTTGCAGTCCAGGTTACCCACCCACCATCCCTCTTCTCTTTGCTGGGACTTATCTGCACTTCTCTATCCTATACAACCTTTTTGGTGTATTTGCTTGTAGATGAATGAAATGTTATTTTTGTGCATGCATTTCTTATTGGCATATTTTTCAGCCTAACAATTTGGGGCACCTGACATCTGGGGCAAGACAAATTGAAGAAAATGGCGTTGGCTGCATCTTTTATACCCCTGGCGCACTGACGTCAGGGAAGAGGCGACAGCAAACAACGCCAGACCTAGACTTTGGAATTCTGGCCAACTGAGGGTAGCCTGCCAATAGGATAACCCAAGAGTAATGACTGCAACCGTGAATGCACTCGAACATGTACATTTATGGTAGGTACACAAATGTACTTTCCTTACTACCCTGGGTCAGTTACTAAGGAGCTTCAGTTCTCACTACTGACTCCAGTGTGTAAGACTGTCACTTAAACAGGAGTAATATTTTACTATTTTCCCCTAAGAGCACAACAGGAACACACCCTGTGATCTGGGACTGGACTGTATACCTCTGTCAACCCCTAATGTAACTCCTTATTGCACACTTCAGAGCAATCTGTCCCAGTTTAAGACAGCTGATGCACTCACACTTAAATAAATTAATTCTCACACATTCAAACAAACACTTCTGAGAAAGCCTGACACAGATTTCCAGCTGTGTCCCTTCCCCAAAATAATATGGTAATGCTGCCACCAATCAGAGTCTCTTCATGCCCTTCTAAAGGGGTGTCCAATTATGCAAATTAAATATTAAAACAAATAGTAGCAAATGACCTAAGCAGCCAGGCTTTCTTAGTGGCCTGGTAAGTTATCATGGCAAGTATAAGCACTCTCAAATCACTAAAGCAAAACACTGATTGTCCAGCCAAAATGTAAGTTAATCAAAAGAAATATTTAATATAGTGCAAAATTATTAAAATATAAAACAATAATTCCCAATAAACAAACAGAACTCAATCACCAGGAAAAGTAAATCAGTAATGTAGGACAGAGATGCAACATTTAGAAAAAACTCTAGCTGATCTAGCTAATTATTTATAATTTCCTAACTAACTAAAGAACACTGTCCCTGATCTAAACTAAATTACTGCAACAGAGCAAAGGTAGGCTTACAGTTCTTGGTGAGTCCTTTTTGGGTATCCACTACACAGTACGTATGTGATCAGCTGACAAATTACTTCAGCAGGCTCTTCTGTAGACTAGCCTAACAATCAACTGTTTCAATTCTAACTTTCATTTAGTATTTTTAAATTAAACCAAGCTGTTTTCTAAAAGTTCCTTCCTGTCTTTCAACTTCTGAAAGTAACACATAGCAACTGTCAACATTCTGATGGCATCAATTGCTTATCCGTTGAATCTGCCTTTAGAATCTCTCTTCACAAACATGCACAGTTAGAAATGTAAAAGGACACTGTTTAAGTCTTTAAACATTCTGCTCGAACAGACTTCAAATCAACATGTAAGAAATTATTTACAATATCCTAGCTAGTCACGCTGTCATACGATACACGGGATAATCTGAAATTATATACAAAATGTCAGCCAGGCATGGTAGCACAGATGACAGTATCTAATTTCTTCACAATTTGGGCATGATAAAATGAAATATTTACTGTAGGTGCGTGGATCAAAAAGAATTCTGTTATGGCTGATAAGGGCATGTGGGAAGACATTAACAAAAGATAATGCAAAATCAGGGAATCTGGAAGCTGTTTATTATGGATATGGCTAATAAGATACAGGGGTGAACATGTTTCTAGTCCCTTTAGTTTGATATATAGGTCAGGCATATTTTTGTCATCCTGAAGAAAAGTTGTGAATGATGATTAATAAAGAGATGAATGAATTTATTTAGGATGGGATAAGCTGATCTTCCCCATAGAACAAGGTGGTTTAGGATTGCCTGATTTGAATGGATATTTTAGAGCCATGCAGTTAAGGTTCATACACTTAACACCAACAGAAGCTAATAAATGTGGAAAGGAATGATGATGAAACATGGGGATGCTTGAGAAATAAGTTGAGCAGGATTTTTGATGCAGGTCCTTAAGGAGAAAAACAACCATAGCTGAAAATATTCTATAAATTAAACCATTATGAGAATGCAAAAAGGAGATTTTGCCAGTAGGGAAGACCGCAAGTAGAAAAATAGAAACTAGGCAAAAAGGGGGTGAAATTTGCTGAAGAAAACTGGTAAAGGTACCAAGGTATTGGGAGCAAATATCTGGAGAGGAAAATTTAATAGAGTGGGTGAGACCAAGCAAAAGTTTGGACTGCAGGTTAGAGACTGCCTTCCCCTCTAAGGATTGATACAGACTTTAGGCAAAGAGAAAGGAATATGGGAGTGGTAAGCAAAAGACCAGGTCTGGTAGAATTTTTAGTCAAGTTTAGAAGATAACCATTTGATACGTTTGGACCCGCTACAGTGAGAAATATGAAAAATGAATAGCTGAAAAATGGATTTATGTATACTGAGTCCAAGATGGACATCTTTGAGTTGATACTAAATCTATATGAAGGGGGCATGGGCATATATTAAGGAGGCAGGTTCTCTGTCAGATAAATTACAGTTGATTAGGAGAACCAGGCAGGGATGCCCTCTTTCTCCACTGCTTTTTTTTCTTTATACATACAACCACTGACTGCAAGAATAATAAACAATACTGTACAGGGTTACCAGTGAAATGGTAACCAGAAGATAGCATTATTTGCTGATTTTGTTATCTTATACAGCAGAAATCCAGAACAAGATGTGCTCAGTTTCTTGCAGTGTTGTAATAATATCACAAGATGGTTGGCTATATAATAATTAACAACAAAACAAAAGCCATAATGTTAAACTATTCCCCATCACATAATTTTGTTCTGGAATATCCTTTCTTATGGCAACATGATAGAATGTAGTATATATTGAGAGAGAGAGAAAAGAAAAAGCACTCCAAAAAATTAGACATCGTAAAATGTTTATTAATAGGTACAATAAGATGCTGTGAGTTAAAATGTTTTTGGCACCAGTATTTTATTTGTAGGGTTAAAGTTCTTTGCTGAAACAGAAGAGAAAATGTGGTATAGGATCCAGAAAGAAGTACAGGATTTTTTTTGAATAGGAAAGATATAGATTAAGTTGGGAAAAACTAATATTCCCAGTTGAGCAGGGTGGAGTAGGCCCTCCATATTTAAAAATGCATTATTTGGCAGCACAAGTCTGATTTTCTCCTTTACTTCAATAGGAAAGCTATGAACTTAAGGGGAAATTAATGATGGAGACACAGCACAATAACATAGCAGGAGAGGACTGTGTATGAGTTTGGATACAAATGCTAACTGAAACTTCTGAGAGACTGGTAGAATTTTACTCCTGTACTACATTTAAAAAGTAAAAAGCTCTTTGACTGGCTAGACTTATTAGCCCCTATAGCGGTGGTAAAACAGAAAAAGGAGGGCGTGGCAAAAGTCAAAACCAGCAAGCAGGTAGAGAGCCCTGATTACAGAACTTAAGTACTGAGAGCAAACTATGAATGGGCAAGTCATAAAAAGATGGGAAGAAGTAATATTAGAATTCCAGTTTTCATGTAGATTGTAACTGGCTTATTTTTAGGATAATAGCAGACATTAAACAAGTACAACAGCAACAAGGTGAAAGGCAGGAGAAAACTGAACTGATAAAGCTGTTAATGGAAGCCGTGAACCTCAACACATAGTTGCTATCAAGGGAATATAAGCCATTGATAGACAACTATGAGTACCAAGTGTAGGAACTAAGGAGAGAATTGAAAGAGAGATTAGATCAGCAGATAACCACAAAACAATAGACAGACTTATGTTTGGCATCATGGTATGCAACGAAGTTAAGGAAGGTTAGAATGTTTGTGTGGAGGTTTTACATCCCAAGCAAACTACAAAATATGTTTAATCATGTACCACATTGTTGCTGGAGATGTCATATGGGGGGGGGGACGGACTTATTTTGGAGGTGTCCAAACCTGAGGTTTTTAAAAAAAAGACCTACAAGAAATGATGCAAAAGATGTTAGATGAAAATGTAACATTGAACAAAAAAGTTAATATTGTTGTATAATGACCCAGCATGAAAAAACCTAAGCCTTTGTTGTCCTTAATAACTTAATGATGGTAGTAACTAAAAAAGCCACAATACTCAGATGAAAAAAAAAAAAACAATGAAAGAGGTAGTAGAACTGATGTCAGAGATTAAAAGTATGCAAATGGATTTGGGAAGTAGACACTAGGGAAAGTGCTTTGAAACAGTTTGTTACTATGGGATCAACTGAGAATCAAGCCTTTTTGAACATAAGAAGACAAAAGTGTGAAAAGTAAAAACTGATGTGATATACCAGATCTGTGTGATACCATGCCAAACAACTTAACTGGATTACTACTGTTTAAAATCAGCCTACTTGATATCCTTCTGTATGTCCTTCTATTCATATGCTATAGTATTCATAACATTAGGGAGTCAGCCTCTGGCTGACTCGTACATCTGACTAGTATACCAAAGTCTAAATGCTACTGTAAGGTGCGGGTGGCACCACACACCAGAAAGCAGATGTCGGCTATAAAGCGGACGTCAGCATGTACCTACCTCAGAACTTTCTTGCCGCCTGTCCGATTGCCAGCTCTGGTCGTCTCTCACCAGAGAAGTTGCATTTGTTGTTTTTTGTTTCTTTATTCCTTTTGGCTACTGTGTGTTTGTTTGTAGTGAGTACATGTCAGGTAGGAAGGGCAAGTGTCAGTATGGAAGGCAGATTCCACATAAAGACTCCTCGAGCTTTGCTTGTTTTGTCTAGGCCCAGATCACGATCACACCTCCTGTGATATCTGTAAGGCCTTTTTTCCAAATACCCTCCATAGCCATCTAGTAATCCCTTAGGCTATACTTGGGAAAACAGTGCCTTAAGCGCTTAGCTTGTGATATGGATCCGACGTTGGGCCTTTCAAAAGAGTTGCAACCCAAGAAGGCCAAGAAACCTCGGCCTGATCCTGTGGCTGCTCCCTCTATTTTGACTGTCCCTCCTGAGGCTGATGAAGGCTGCTCCAGAATCTGTAGAATCTCCTTCGACAGGTGCCATCTCGGAAGTCATAAAAGAATCTGCAGGCACGTCCCAGAGGGATTTGCAGGTGTCTCACTCAGGTGCCGGGGGTGATCATGGCTGGTTATCTCTGAAAGCCTGCGCTGTGTTAAGAAGATGTTCCTATGGATGTCGTTGAATGTCACCTAACGTCAGGCCCATCAGCCTTTCACTGCCTGGTTCCTGAGACCCCAACGAAGAAGAAACTAAAAACTAAACATGTTTCTCCAGTTCCTCTGGTCCAGGCACCTGATCTGACCCCTGACTGGCAGGCCTTTACCCAAGGCCTCTTTAATGCCTTTATGGCCTTCTGCCAGACCTCAGCCCCTTCTGTTTCTTCACTGGCACCTTGTCCTTCTACCCCTGGCACCTTGTCCTTCTACCCCCTTGAAGAGGCCTTCTGAGGATCTCTCTTCTGAGGAGGAGGATTCATCAAGGGATGAGTCAGTGGCTTACTCTACTCAAATTGCTTGTCCTCTAAGATATGCCTCTCCAGAGGAGGAATATAATGGTATGGATTCCCCTGGGGTGGATATTTCCTTTGGGGAGACCATCTTGAAGATGAAGGACTTCTTTAAGTGGGATTGCTGCCAAGTCTCTTAAATACAGAAGAGGTACTATGACCTCCTTCAGATGGAATCTCCTAACCCATCAGCTATCCCTCCTGTTCTGTCGGCATTCTTGGATGCCTTCACTGCAGCTTCCAAGTACCCAGATTCCCAGCCTCCAGCTCCAAAGTGCCCAGACAGATTTTACAAGGTGCCTGAGGATGCCAAATTCCTCTTTAAGGCACACACTGTTGATCCATCTACTATTTCAGTGGCAACAGGTAAAGCTTCCAACTTTTGTCTTCCACCTGTCTGCTCCACTCTGTCAAGGATAGTAAGGTCATGGAGAGACAGGGGAAAAAGTATATACATCTGCAACTTTGGCTTTAGGGCAATGAACTGTCAGATGCACATGGCTAAATATTCCCTGGCTCTACTTGCAGATGCAGTGAAACTTCTATCAGAGCTCCAGGATTCACCCACCAAAGCCAAGCTCTTTACCATCCTTAATTCCTCCTCCCAGGTTTCCAGGCACTCTAAGTGCAGTTATGATGCTGTAGAGGCTTCAGCTAGGGCTACAGCTATGGGGTCTGTCCTGAGAAGGTATTCATGGCTTAGATTACAACTTTACTGGATGATATCAAATCTAAGCTGATGGATGCCTCTCTGGACAACAAAGCCTTATTTGGCACTGCAGCTGCAGAGCATTTTAAAACTCTTCAGGAAAAGGGGAAGGAACTCCAGGACTTAAAACACATTTTTGTCTCTCCTGTTACCCGCTTCCAGAGAAATTATGGAGCCAGAACCACTTTTGCAAGGAAGGCAACTAAATCTCTGCCATTCAAAGGTAAGAGGGATTCTAGGAGACAGCCTCCTTCTAAATCTGCTTCTTCCACACCTTCTCAGAAACAGACCCTTCAAGCCAAACTGATAGTCTGTGACTACCAGGCCCCAGATCCATGTACCCCTCTTTCTCTTCACTTCTCTCTTTCTCTCCCAGCTTAGAAACAGATAACCCATGACTCTTGGGTCCTTTCTATCATCAGTCAAAGCTATTTTTTGGTATGGGAAACCCCTCCTTCTTTCAGGGGAATGCCACAATCTCCACAAGACCAACTGGAATTCTTCTCACTAGTCCTCTCCTCTCTTCTTTCAAAGGGCAAGGTAGATACCACACTGTCAAAGGGGAAAAGGATTTTACTCCATGATGTTTTTTGTCCAAAAAAAACGATCACCCTTGAAGGCCTATCCTGGACCTTTCCCATTTAAACTCATTTCGGAAAGTCTCCACCTTTCGCATGCTGACTCTACTTTCTCTTCTCCCACATATCCTTTCCCAGGCGTTCTTGGTATCATTGGACATAAAAGATGTCTATCTTCACATCCCCATTTACCCAGCGGTTCAGGAGATTTCTTCATTTTTCTGTTGTTTCCTGTCATTATCATTTCTGTGCTTTGCCCTTTGGTCTGTACCAAGGGTATTCATAAAATATTTAGCCCCTGTCATAGATAACTGCAGGCTACAGGGCATGCAGGTATTTCCATATCTGGACAACCTATTTCTCCTGGATGATCTTTCTTCCACAATGTCCCTTCTAAAAGGGTTAGGATTTACTATCAACCTCCAAAAATCTTTCCTGATCCCTTCCCAGGATCATGTTTTCCTGGGGTGCAGGATTTTAACAAAAGTATGATACCTTGTTTACCCTTAGAAAAGATCCTGTCCCTGACCTGCTATTTTCAGCACTACCTTTTCAATCTCTGACTGCCAGGGAATTCCTGCGCCTCCTGGGGTTCATGACCTCAACTATTCCAATGCTTCCCTTTGCCAGACTACATATGAGGCAATTTCAATGATTCTTGAGAATGGTTTGGAAGCAATAGTTTCACCCTATAGCATTTGTTGCTCCACTCCTACCCTGTTTGATAAGGGAGCTAAAGTGGTGGATTCTCAAGGTTTCCAGAAATCCAGACCTATCACTTCAGCCTGTTCCACCCACCCAGGATCTACACATGGATGCCTCAGACAGGCTGGGGTGCAACTCTGGAAGACTGGAAGCTCAGGGATGTGTGTTCTCTACCTCAGACAAAGGAGCACATCAAATTGAAAGAAATGAGAGCGTTGATCTTTGCCCTCAAAATCTTCAAATCCAGGATTGCAACAGGGGTTCTAAGGTGGTTCACAGACAACACCATAGTCCTCTGGTACATCAAAAAGCTGGGGGGAAGTTCTATATCCTCTGCAGACTGGTATTATATGCATGGGAGCTAGCCCAGCAGATTCAGGTTTCTCTTCAGCCTGATTACATTCCTACAGCTCAGAATGTGATGACAGACTTTCTAATCAGGTCCATGACTAAATTCCACAAGTGGATGTTAAACAGGGGTGTGTTTCTGGATCTAGTCCATCGTTAGGGTATTCCTCAGATCTCTTTGCCTCCCCCATGAACAGACAGCTTTTTTATTGTGCCAGGATAGCAAATCCTGGGGCATGGAAGGTGGACACACTATCCTTTCCATGATAGGGGATATTCCTGTACACATTCCCTCCTTATCCAGAAGGTCCTACTGAAAATTCAGTGGGAACAGCCAGAAATCTTGCTGGTGGCCCCCTTTTGGCCAAGACAGCATTGGTTTGCCCTCTTCCTACATTTAGCCAAGGGCAATTGCCACAAGTTACTCCACAGGATGGACCTTCTCACACAGGACAAGGGAACTCTATTGCATCCACAAATGTTGACCCTAAATTTGACACTGTGGGTGATAGGGCTTTAATTCCCTTCAGACACCTTTATACAGAGGACATGCTACAGAGGACATGCTACAAGTTCTGCAGGAGGCTGTAAAGCCCACTACTAGTCTACAAATGGAAGAGATTTTCCATCTGGTGTCTCAAAAAACACTTACAGCCACTGTTAGCAGAGGTCCCAGTGTTTTTTGTCTTACCTGTGTAAATTAATGGAGTGGCTTGTCTTATTCATCAGTCAAATTTCATCTTTCTGCCGTCTCTACAAGTTTACCAATATCTTCTCCTTTACCTTCCAGGTTGGAAGTCAAGCTTTCCTAAAAGCCGTCTTTCACATTAGACCACCAAGGAAACCAGTACCTCCTCCTTGGGATCTTGATTTTGTCCTGGAGAAACTTAACCTAGCCCCCTTTGAACCAGCAACGACATCTTCCTTGCAACATTTTAAATGGAAAACAGTTCCTTTAGTTGTTATTACCTCTTCCAGAAGGGTCTCTGAGCTACAAGCCCTCATGACCTCCTCTCCCTTCACAATGTTTCATAGAGACAAGATTTCTCTTAGGACTAACCCATCCTTTATGCCCAAGGTGGTCAATGAGTTATCCCTGAATCAGGCTGTCAATCTCCCTACCTTTTTCCCCCTCTCCCCAGTCCTCCAGTGAGAGGATTCTCCTTACCGTGGCTGTACATAGTCAGCTTAGATACTACTTGAACAAAATTTAAGCCTATCCATAAGTCCGAGAGATAGGTCACCCAAGGGCCCTGAACCAACCTATTTCCCAGCAAACTATGTCCTCCTGGATTTCCAAAACCATTTCCTTATGTTACTCAGACAATGGCAAGGATCTCCCTTCCCTTGTACGGGCACATTTTATGAGGCAGTATACTCTTCTGGGGCATTCTTTAAAGGGTTGGATGCAGGCTCTATCTTGGAGGCAGCTACCTGGTCTTCTGTCCATACTTTCACCAAACACTATAAAGTGAATGTCATTTCCAGGTCCAGGGCAGGGTTTTCCAGAGCTGTTCTCTATGGCTTTGTGGAAGATGTTTCTGCTCCTTCTCCAAGTTTCTCCTCTGTATGAGCTTTGGCACTTTCCCTCATGTTATGAATACTGCAGCATATGAATAGAAGGACATAGAAAAGTTGTGTAAAATCTTAGCATAACCATTGTTCTCCTTCTCATCTACATGCAGTATTGCTTTCCACCTGTGCCTTCCCCCTTATGCTTGCCTGGTCCCTGGTTACATGTTTTCTCACTTATCAAGCTAGCGCTTTGCGCCATTCAGTTCTGAGGTAGGTACGTGCTGACATCTGCTTTATACCATGGGATTTCCTTAATCAAATTAGAGAATTTCATGTGAGGATAGACATTTCTGACAGTATTCCTTCCTTTATTGTGATTACACTGGAATTGTGATTTCTTCCCTTTATACGTCAATTCCTGTAGAAGAAAGGTTAGAATTTTTAAGTAATTTTTTAAAAAAATATGGGCACTACGACACACACCAAGTATATCTATATAGAACTTTAATGGATACAGTGTTAGCGAATAATAATTTTATTTTTAACACTAAGTTTTACAAATAAAAGAAGGGGGTAGCAATGGGGGTGTTGGTAGCCCCCTCCTTTACTAACTTAGTTTTAGGATGGTGGGAGAAAGAATTTTTACCACACATTTCTATGTATGACAAGATTTTGATGTACTGCCATTTTGTCGATGATTTATTTTTTTATTGTTTTAGATGCTGATTTTGATTTGAATACATTTATGCTAGAACTGAATAATAGTTGTACTTTTCTAGAATTTACAATTGGAAACTTTGGTCTCCGTGTAAACTTTTTAGACATAGATTTAGAGTGGGATGGTGCCAAATTTATTTCTAGAATTCACAGAAAAACATTTAACAATAGCTATGTCCACTTCAAAGGAGAGCATCCTATGTACATTAAAAGGAACATTCCACATGGCCAATACATTAGAGCCTCCAGGATGGTCAGTGATGACCAAGATTTTTTGAATGAAATAGAATTTATCAAGAAGGTATTCCTGGAAATAGGTTACAGCTTGGACTTGCGTAATAATACAGTGGATGAAATTATTAGTGTTAGAACTAATACATTTCCACCCATTATTATACATGGTTTCACTAGTAAACAGATTACCATTGAAGCAAGAGATCAATCTTTTAACTCATATTTTGCTTCAATGTTTTGTTTGGACATGAAGGTGGAGTCCATGACCATTTAGAATATTGTCAAAAACAACTGTAAAATTTTGCTAGGACATGAGGACCTGGCAAAAGTAGCGGGGGATAGACCCCCGTTTGTAGAAAAGAAAAATGGAAACATTAAACAACTGCTGGAATTCTCAGGGATGAAAATTATAACACCTTGTACTAATAAGGCCTTTGGTACTTACAAATGTTTGAACTGCAGGATGTGTAGGTTTATTTCTGAGGGGTCCCTTCATAGGCTTATCACATTGTAATAGAACTATAAAAGTGCCAGGTAAATTTGATTGTTCCTCTACTGGGGTTGTTTATGTTGCTTTATGTATGTCATGCACATCCTTTTATGTTGGCATGACTACCAGAAGTCTGGGCACTAGTGTTAGGGAACATGTATATGCTATTACGACACATGATGAGAATAATGTGCTGTACAAGAATTCTGTAAAATGTTCCAATTTTAAGAAATTTTTTTCTGCTTTAGATGTGGTACATATGGACTTAAGGGGAAGTGATTTTAAGAATGAAGTTGAAAGGAAGGAGGTTGAGTGGCAGATTCAGTTGGCTGCTCACTTTCCTTCTGGTTTAAATGAAGCTGTAAACATCATATGTTTTTTAAAGAATAGAAAATCTGTAATTTATTCTGTTTGATGCATTAAGGGTTAATGTCAGTGTTTTCCTATTGGTTAACTGTTTAACAAAATTGGTTTAATTATGGCTGCAATATTATGTGGTTGGTTGTTACCGATGAAGTCTTTGGACGAACAGCGGATTAATAAATTTGGTTTACGCTAAAAGAATTGTGTCGAGTACCTGGTTCCACCAGTGTACTTTTGCTGTTTATACCTGATGTCTCTTTATGGCCGACATACCCTTTCTGATGTGCGGTGTCGCACATATCTTACAGTAGCATTTAGACTTTGGTATACTGGCCAGATGGATGAGTCCGCTGGAAGCGGACTCCCTAATGTTATGAATACTGCAGCATATAGAAGAGAAGGACATCTATGGTTATGGTAAAATTGTACACAACTATTCTTTCCTACTTTGTATATCAACTACTACTCTCCTCCCCCAATCTTTTGATCCCTGTTAGCTGATAACATCACCTTTTCTTCTTCCTTCCCCAACTCTTTTTCCCCTCTTAATGAAACTCACCTAACTGCTTTTACTACTACTACTACTCTAGACTTGTATTTAAATTTCTGCATTTCTTCTCTTTCCCTACTGTAGATCAGAGTGTGAGATATACCTTTAAGAAGCTTTTCAGTGAGTCAGCACATGCATATAAGTACTGAGCATGTGAAAGCTAGAGTGCCATTTTAGAGTGAACAGCCAAATTGTGAGCATACAAGTATGTAGTCAGTCAGTTAGTTAGATAGTTCATTTAAGTTCAATGCTCCTGTTAGCCATCCTGATGTGTTTGTATTCAGTAAACTACTTAAACGAACACCCAAGTCTCAACATATTCTTAATGTACATAGGAAGAATGACATGGTGTCAGAATGGGATCCAGAGTTACAGCCATGAGGCAACCAGTTAAAGTTGGAGGAATATATGGGAGTGGATCATCCCTACTGCTCAAAAAACTCACAAAACAAGTCAGAAACAAATTCCAGGTACTAAAACGTGCTTAAATGATTTTTTTTGCAATAAATATTAAACAAAGCATTCAGAATGCTCAAAACAAATTTCTTATTAAACAAAATGTCCGAAATTGCAACATATTGATAAAAATATTCTAAATAATTATAAAAATGTTTGAAACATCTGAATCACATAGAATGTGCAAAAAAAAGGGAAAACAACCGTATTTTAGCTATGTGCTACTTTTTTGTATTAATTAAAGCTATTCAAAATATCTGAAGTATGCAAAGTGTTTGCAAGTGTGTGCAGTATTATTACAGTGCAGTTATTTCACAAAGTAAACTTGTTTCAAAAAATACAAAGTACTGTTATTTCAAGGCACATTTTGCAGAGTACAGTCTTTTAATAAGTTTATCGTGCATTTGAATTATTACAAGTACCTGATATGGGTGAATGCCTGTACATAATTACAAGGGTCATTCTGTATTATCTTTTACTGTAATCTGTGGGCATGGCAGAAGGATTTTGCAGACACGTGCCACTTGTGTTTGGTAACAATATACCAGAAAATTGGAGAGTGTTTGAGCAAGAATATGATATTTTCATACAGGCTGCTTTTTCTGACAAATATGCTCATGCAAAGGCATTTATTCTGCTTAATTTAGCTGGTTCAGAGGGCATTGAAAGAGAGCATTCATTTGTATATGCACCTGCTGTGTTTGCAGGGAAGGGGAAAACAACCATATAGTGGTATCGGCTGAAACAAGGGAAGAACCTGAATGCTTAAAATGTAAATTTAGAGAAATGTGTAACATCCCCCCCCCCAAATGAATGTTACAATGGAAAGCCACTTATTTTACACAAGGGATCAAAAGACTGTTGAAATGTTTGCAGCATATATAACTGACTTGAGAAACAAGGCTAAAATGTGCAGATTTGCTGATCTGAGAGATGAGTTGAAAAAGAACAGGCTTGCGTGTAGTATCAATAATGACACGGTGAGAATGATTTTTCTTTGAAACACTGATTTAATGTTAAATAAGACCATTGAAATTTGTCAGTTATACAAGCTTACAGAAAAAGCACACAAGTATGTTTACAAATGAGAATAGCCGCAGAGGGCACAGTGACAAAGCTCATGTTGATAGTATGCAGCACGTGATTAAAAGAAATGGGTCCAAGCACATGGCAGCTACTGCAGGTCCTGTAACAGTCCCAGGGAAACCCTCAGTCTTTCCAGCAAATTCTAGAGCATGCTGTGTGAAGCAGACATGCTCAGTTAAGCATATGGATGAGTCAGCAAAGTCAAAACATGTACCCCAACCTGCTTTATAGTCAACTGTCATAATTGTGATGGAAATCAACAACCCAAAAGAGAATAGTGCTTAGCTTTTGGTCAGCAGTGTCATTGTGCAATAAGTGGAATAATTTCAAGAAGATTTGTAAATCAAATAATGCACATATTTTTATTAAAAGAGGGCAGTCCAAGAGGCAAGTTGATGAAGCAGAATGCTGCAACCCTATTTTTATGTTGATAGTGTGTCTGTGCTTGGTAAAACAGTCAATGCAGTAGATTTGTGGGAAAAAGAATGAGATCTTTTGTACTGTTTGGATTAATGTGAGTCCTTTAGAGCTCAAAGTAGATACTGGCTCAAAGTGCAATGTTATGTCAGCAGAAACATTTGCTAGATTAAAAGCTACAGAACAACTTGATTTGACAAAGTGTGCGAAACTTGTTGCTTATGGTGGTGAAGAGATTCAAACTGAAGGCTCAGTAGTACTTTCATATTACTCTGCTGGGATCAGGTATGACTTGCAAATTTTCATAGTCAAGAGACATGTGCAGCCATTATTAGGCCTCAGAGACAGTTTGAAAATGGGACTGTTTTCATGTACTAAATAAGTCCACCATATAAGCCTGAATGACAACAGCTCAAATTTCGCCCAAACAGTTTTTTTCTGAGTATGCTGATATTTTTCCAGACAAACTAGGCAAGCTACCAGTTGTGTACTCTATGAAGTTAGACCCAGAGGTTAGCCCAGTTATCAGACCAGCACGGAAAGTTCCAGTAGCTATGCAGAGCAGAGACAAAGCTGAGCTAGAAAAATGGTGCAGCTAGGAGTAATTTGTCCAGTAGGTTCTTCTACCCCTACTGAATGGATATCTTCCATGGTGGTAGCTCATAAGAAAAGCTCAGATTATATCAGAATATATATAATGATCCAAGAGATCTGAACAAAGCATTAACAAGACCTCATCATCCAATGCTCAAAGTTGAAGAGGTTGCTGCCCTCATGCCAAATGCCACTGTTTTTTCTGTCTTAGATGCAAAAAGTTCATTTTAGCAAATTTTGCTTGACCAAAAATCTTCATTGTTAACCATATTCAGTATATCATTTGCATGATACAGATTTCTGAGAATGCCATTTGGGATAAATTCTGCCAGTGAAGTCTTTTAGCGTGCAATGAAGCAAATCTTTTTGGGCTATATACATATGCTGTTTTAGTAGATGATATTCTAGTAGGAACCATGGTGAAGTCAAGCATGACAGAAACCTCAAGAAAGTTCTGGAAAGAGCATGTGAAGTGAATCTTAAGCTGAATCCTCAGAAGTGCAAATTCAGGGTACGAGAAGTTGGTTATGTTGGTTACTTGTTTACCAGTTCAGGCTTATGACCAGATCCTTCAAAGCAAACAGCAATTCTCGAGATGTCACCTCCAGACAATGTCCAAGCACTACAATGTTTTCTTGGCATGGTCAACTATCTAGGCAAGTTCATTCCAGATTTAAGCCGACTTTCAGCACCATTACAAGAGCTGACATGCAAAGATGTAGAATGTCAGAACAGCACCAAAGAGTATTTGATGTCCTGAAACAGAAAATTGACAACCCACCAACTCTCAGCTACTGTGATGTTCACAAACAAATTATTCTTTCCTGTGATGCTTCTAAATTGGTCTAGGTGCTGTCATTCTTCAAGAGGGTAGACCAGTAGTCTATGCATCGAGAACTCAGACCAAGATGGCAGTATGCCCAGATTGAGAAAGAGCTTTTAGCAGTTGTGTTTGCATGTTCGAAGTTCCATAATTAAATCTATAGTTGACCTATCCAGATTGAAACTGACCACCAACCTCTAGTTACTATTTTGAGAAAGCTTATGCATACAGCTCCTGTCAGATTGCAATATATGATGCTCAAATTGCAAAAGTACAATTTCAGTCTTGTCTACACAAAAGGCAAACTTCTTTATCTTGCTGATACTTTATCCAGATCACCCAGAAAAAACACAGCACAGCATAACAATGAGCAACTTGATTCTGAGGTCATGGAAGTGAGAAATTTTTCTTCCACACATCTTGATGAGCTCAGAACTCACATATCTTCAGATCCCATTCTCCAGAAGCTTAACCACTTTATCAGTCAAGGATAGGCTTCAAAGCAATCTTGTTTACCCATAGAAGTGCAGCCTTATTTTCCATACAGACATGATATTTTGTCACACAATAGTATCATCATGAAAGCTCCTAAACTGATTGTTCCAAAGTCCTTGCAACAAAAGTATATTAAGATCTTGCATTGTGGCCACCCAGGAACTGATACTACCAAAAGAAGGCGATAGGTCTAGTATTTTGGCCTTCTATGTCAACAGATATTGAGAAAGTACTTTCATCTTGTTCAATATGTAATAGTACAAAGCTGCATCAACAGAAAGAACCAGTTCAGTTAAGCCAGATTCCTGAACTACCTTGGTCGACAGTAGCCACAGATATCTTTGAGTGGAATGTTCAACATTACTTGGTGTTAGTAGACTCTTATTCAAATTGGTTCAAGATTGACCTACTTCCCAATCTAACTTCCAATAGTGTCATTACTAAGCTGAAGCGACATTTTTCTGTGTATGGCAGCCCACACAGAGTTAATTTTGAAAATGGTGCACAGTTTACGTCAGCAGTTCAAGAAATTTGCAGAAGAGTAGGACCTGTTCATATTATGAGTAGTCCTGAATATGCAATTCCAAGTGCAAAACAGCTGTTAGAGAAATCCAGATGTGACAACACCGATGTTTTACACAACTTGTTAAATCTCAGAGACATTCCTTGTGATAATCATCTTGGTTCAATTGCCCAGAGACTTGTGTCAAGACAAACCAGAACCATACTACCAATCAGTAGTAATTTATTGGTTCCAAATGCCAAAAACAACAAAGTTGCGAAAACCTAACTGTTGAAGAAGTGCTTGTCTCGGAAGTCTTACTATGATAAAACCAGCAAACCACTCCGTTCTTTACAAAACGAGGAGGTAGTGAAGATTCAGATGTCAAAAAGTTTTGATAGCATCGGATTTGTGAAAACTGTGTCGAGCCAAGATCATATGTTGTGGAATCACAAAGACTGGAATTCAGACAAAATCTGAAGCATTTGTTACCAGTGTCTGAACCAGTGTTACAGCATCTTGCCTGTGACAAAGACTCTTGTTCTCGGAGTGACTTGTCCAATGTTCGTATTCCAGAGGACATTCCGTCAGCAATCCCAGTTCCTGAGAAAATCCCTGAAAGTCCCCAAGCAGAATATTCCTCAATGACTGTCCCTGTTGCTAAACCCAGTCCTATTATGTCACGAGATCAGGTTGCATCTCGAAACCTAGTTCCAGATACACAGCAACCTGGGCATGACTGTTGTTTTCTTTATTTGTGCCTGTATAAATCTCGTGCCTATTGAAATGTCATTGTTTATATGAGACAGCTCAGTAAATAGGGAGGATGTAGATAAATGTGTGTGATATACCTTTAAGAAACTTTCCAATGAGTCAGTACATGCATGTAAGTACTGAGCATATGCAAGCTAAAGTGCCATTTTAGAGTGAACAGCCAGTGTGTGAGCATGCAGGTATGTAGTCAAGTCAGTTAGTTAGATAGTTTAAGTTCAGGGTTCCTGTTATCCATCCTGATGTGTGTGTATTCAGTAAACTACTTAAATGAACACCCAAGCCTCAACATCTTCGTAATGCACGTAAGAAGAGTGATACCTACGCACTTTCTCCTTAAACACCTTCTATTTGACTTGTTTCAGTTGTTGTATTTTCCCTAATTTGTTCAGCATTGTTCATCTATTTAACCTTTTTATAATAACTTTTCTGTGTTTTTATAGTTTTTCTTGCATATCCCTTACTGAGAATCAATTACTTACTCGTTATTTTATTTTTTCTAGATTAATCTGTTCTGTATGTATTACTTGCTTATTTTGTTCTGTGAATTCTCATTGTATAGTTTGTATTGTGGAGCTTTTCTCCCCGGCCTCCACTGAAAAAGGATGCAACCTTAGTCTGACTATTCCCGGTCAACAAATGTCAAATAAATAAATACGTCTGATATATATGAGGTAGAAAACAATACAGCTTAGGATACATGATTGTTTTGTAATTAGGTAGATAATTATGGGTAATAGAAATTAAGAACGTTATGGATGAGTTTCATGTAATAACTAGATTTGGTTATGCCCTGACTATATCAGCATTTAACTAAGTTTTTTGGTAAATAGCAGATTTTGATAGGCTGACAGCTAATGAACTAAGTATGATGTGCACTATGCATAAGGACTGCATGGTTTGCAATGTGAAAATGTGCTGTTGTAAAAAGTTACTTAAAAAAAATCCATAACACCAATTCAGCAAAAAGATAAGGACAGGGTTTTACTCAAGGTTATTTCTGGTCCCCAGGAAGGAAATGTTTTAGAGGACTGTCTTAGACCTCTCTAGATTAAAAAAGTTCCAGCTGGTTCCCACATTCAAAATGCTCTTGCTACAAAAACGTCTGCCATTGATTCTGCCTCATGGTTACATTGGATCTAGAGAATGCCTACTTCCTCTTTAGAGGAGTACCACAGAAGATTCCTTCACTTCAAGGCAGGGAGGGTTCTCACTAAAAGTTCTGTGACTTGCCTTTTGTCCACTGCTCCCAGAGAGTGTTTATTGAGCCTAAAGTTAATCTTCAACCTACAAAAATCCAGTCTCCACACAACCACCAAGGTGACCTTCCCTGGTGCAGAGATAGGTTCCTGAGACCCAAAGGCATACCTTCTGCGAGACAAAGTAGAGTTCCTGACACAATACTCCCAGGCCATTCTGGAACATTCCTCATTAAAGGAAGTTTTGGAGCTCATGGCTTAATGCATCCTACTGACATCCTGTCCAGACTGCAGCACCAGCATTCTTTACAAACTCAGATATACCATCTATCCTGCATTTAGGATGGAAGGACTTGCTCTGGTTGGGTCATTCATTCAAAAGCAACCAGGAGGTTCTCTTAAGAATGTAAGTGAGCACCCAATTCTTCACCACCAATGTCTTAGACCTGACCTGGTCTGCCCACTTAGAAGCAAATGAAGCTTCAAGGAAGCTATAATGTAAGGGCCTTCAGGGGACAACACAGTAACTTAAAAGAAATGATAGCAGTACAAAAGGCACTGTTCACAATTGAGGGGCTGGTGGTATACAGCTGGGGGAGTCAGTATGATGGTTAAGGTGTTTACATCCCAGCCACAAGGTACATGGTTTGATTCTCACCTTTGAAAGGAAAATTGGCTAGGCTTAAAATAGCCTGCAAGGCTAACAAAACTATTATTTACCTATGAACCTATTCTAGGTGGGTCTGGCATAGTGGTTAAGGTTTTACCTCATAAACACAAGGCACATGGTTTGATTTTGAATTTGGGATATTTACTAGACTTAAAATGCCCCTTCAGGGCAGTTAGCCTAGTACGAACTTATGAAATGGAAACCTGGGACCTTACTGGTGAGAGTAGTCAGTACCACATTAAGAGAAAACAGACTCTCAGATTCACTAAGAGGGTCAGCCATAGATCCTCATGAGTGAATGCTCAAAAGGAAGGTTTTCCTCCAACTGACATACTCCACTCGACAGCCTGAGTGAGGGATACCTTCTACCGCCATTCAGTTTGCTTCTCTGTATTATCTCTCCCTTGCCCCTCATCCTCAGGCTACTTAAAACAAATCAAGAAATATTGACAAAGAGTGATCCTAATAACCCCCCCCCACAAACTGACCCAAGTGGCACTGGCTCGACATTCTCCTCAGCATGGGCATGGAAGAACCATGAGTGCTGCCTTAGAAACTGGTTCTCCTCACCCAGAACAAGTGATCCACTATTCACCCCATCTTGGGCATTCTCAAACTTGCAGGGTGAATGATACCGTACTTGTACCTTGTAAGAGACTTCTGATCTTTAAGGACATCTTAGAAACTGTCATGGAAGACAAGAGGTCAAGTACCAAAAAATCCATCCATCCATCCATCCATCCTCAACCCCTAATACATTTCAAAATGGTTAACAGTCTCTCACTGGTTCATAACTAAAGGACAATAGCCATCACAAACCAGGCTGCCTCAGGTCCTAAACACACAGACAGAACTCTATAAATTAGGCCTATCGTATGCTTCTGTAGAGATCCATTTTTTCTGCCATCTTAACTTGCCTTGTCTGTTCTCCCTCTGTTTTCTTTCATCACACCATAAAACATTTCCTGAAGGTTATTATCCACTTGAGACCACCAAGAAGGACCCCTGCAGCTCCATACCTCCTTGGGGACTGCATTTTGCCCTAGAATAGCTCACCCTAAATCCCCCCCTACTTATGATCCTGCTCCTCTACAGATATAAAGCTCACTACCTGGAAAACATTGTCTTACTGTTCCTAGCTAAGCTTCAAGTCTTCATGTGTAATGACCCTTTTCTCATTTTCCATAAAGACACGAATACTCCCCATACCAGTGCACATTTTATGCCTAAAGTGCTGTTTGAACTTCCATTGAAAGAATCTGTTAACCTCTCTTTGTTCTTTCCCAACCAACTGAACAAAGAAAAATAACTGTATTTTCTGTACATACACTGACAAATCAGATTCTACTTAGATATCTAAGACTGAAATACAAAGAAAAGCTGATCAACTGTTTGTGGCTTTTACAAAAAAATAGGGAGGAAAGGCTAGTTAACAAATAAACCATCTCTGAATGGATTGCCATTTGCATTGTTTTTATTTTGCACATCTTGGAAAGCCAGCACTAAAAAGGATCAGAACTCATTCCACCAGGGCAGGAGTAGAGAACACTACCTTCCTTAGAAGAGTGTATATCCACTCCATACTAGAAGCAGACACCTTGACCACTGTCCTGCCTTCTCAAACATTACAATCTAACTATTGCTTCTAGGATGAGGGCATGGTTTGCCTCAGCCCCAACACAAGGACTCCTCTGACATACCCGTGCCTCTGTCTAGCCACTTGTCTCACTTTAACAGTGAGAATCTTCCAGAGAGTGATTACAACAACACTGATGTATGATGAATGTAGTACACTTGTGTAGGTACTTGCAATAAGTGTAGATGTTTAAGTATCTTTATTGTTGCAGTACCTATTCCCTCCCAACTACCCCCTTTTTCTTTCTACCTAAACCATAGTTTTGATGGGCAGCCTCCTTTTTTGATTAGGGCCCTTCTCCCACCACCAGATTGTTCCCCTTCTCTTCTTAGCTCAAGTTGTTCTGTGGACACTTCTGGGCAGGTTGTGCTCCTACTTACACTAGAGAGAGTGGGACTCTGGTCACAGCAAGAAGGACCTGAAAAATGGCATTGGCAACAAACCTTTATATCCCAGTGTTCTGACTTGGGAAAGATGAGTGTCTGACAGGCCTGGGGAAGCAAATAATTTCTGGTATTCAGGCCAGCCTTGGGTTTCTGCATAAGGTTGCCACCTTTTGTTGTGGCTAAAAGTGGACTTAGGCCACACTCCTCACACCTCCCATAACCCCACCCATGCCTCATGAACTTTCTACGCAGATTGTGATGTCATTGTCATGTCAGACTAGGGAAATGCTCTCTTTTTCCAATAATAATAATAATGCCTTTTTTCTGTGGATTTACTGTGCTTTTTGTAAAAAAAGAAAAAAAAAAATCTGCAGATTTAACAAACTCTGATGGTTTGTTTTTTGAAACAGAATACCAAAGTTTATACAGTGTCTTCCTGACTACTGGGCAATCAGTTTGATTTCTGGATAGTCTTGTAAAAAAAAAAGTGGATAGGTGGCAACGCTGCTTCTGTGGGCAGGAAATTCTGAGAGTGATTACTGCAATGGTGATACTACTTGAACTTCTGCATTTATGGTAAGTATCTACAGGTACCTACACAAGTGTAGTTTGTTTGGGAAGACCACATCTTTTCATCATTCTTCCATTTATAAATTATTTGTTTTACTTTAGACACCTCCTACTCCATTTTTTTAGAAATGAATGGCCCATAGATATATATCTTGGTGGTTCATTGTTTTCAGCTTAAAAGATGGGGAGGTAGCACCTTTTTATCAGCCAAAGTGCATTTTTGTTGATAGTTTTCTTGTATGGAATTATACTGAAGTAGGCACCTCTGAATTACAATTTAAGTATTAGCTGAACTTTCTCCAGATATGTAGTGAATGAAGGTTGATGCAAGGCATGCTTCAGCATATTTAAATGAGGTTACCATTTAAATAGGGTTGTATAATGGGCGGGTGATCCTTCACTGTGGTGGCAGTGTGTTTGATGTTTGCCAAAACAGCATTGAACTAGGTTTAACTGTCGGTTAGGCCACTGGATAGCACTATGTTTACAGCCATTTTAGAGGGGATGGAATATAAAATGAGCAAGTCATTCAGGTAAAGCATGATTTGCTGATATGATAGCCGTGTGGAATTCCTTACCAACACACGCAAGGAATTCTGAGGCCCTGGGATCTTTCAACAACTTAAGCAATCCCTACACAAAAGAATCTATCTATCTATCGTCATCATCTGGGCACAGATAGCCTCTCCTGTTTTTGTGACACTGGCTAATGACTACAGGACATTTCTGTATAGTACTGTGTATGTAACGTCTTTCAAATCATCACATACTGTAAATATAATTTCCAACTATATATAATATATATATATATATATATATATATATATATATATATATATATATATATACACGCACACACACAATGCACCTGTCTTATTGCATTTGGAATTGACTTATGTAAATAAATATGACTTGCTGAAATGGAACTGCCTTACCTAAAAACATTTGTATGTACATTTCAATGCTTTGTATTAATTATTTAATATTTTTATACTGTCATATTATATTAATTAATGTGATATCTTTTCTGTGTGTTTGTACCCATGTTGTGACTGAAAGGAGTCAGCAGACCATCTCACTTACCTGGCTATCAAATAAAATAGGTCAAAGATGAGTGAGTTTATGAAGACAGTAAAGAGAAAGGGGCTGGAAATAGAACCTTTTGATATTTCTGAAGTTGAGAGGGGAAGAAAGAGGGGCCCAGATGGGATTCTTGTTTAGTCATCAAAGGTAATTTTGGCAAACAGGAAAAAAAAACTCTCAAAAACATTCCCTGAAACCACCTTTGATGAAGAACTCAATTTTGTTTTTTCAGGTGGGCAAGACTTCCTACACCCTCTCCATGCCCCCTGGACTTATATACACCAACTCCAAGGTCACACAATAGTAGAGAAAAAAGTAAACTCCACTGCTGGTGAAAGTAATTTTAGAGAACCGCATTTGCTCTTTTTTGCATTCGCTGAAATTATGTCCAATAATATGACATGCTGAGTCTACTTTAATCCATCGAAATTGCATTTAACCAAAGCTTACTTACCTGACCCCAGTTCTTCGAAATTTCAGTTATCTGAAACCATGGACTGCCAAAATCCGTTCCCTGTGAAAGGAAGCACTTGGCCACCATGAGAAAAAACCTACAGGAACCAAAACTAAACTCACCAAAGAGGGTGGCTTCACCCCCCCCCCCACTTAAATATTACAACTCCAAGATCGCACTACATTGAAGAAAGGGCAAAGTTCACCATGGTGGCCAAGTTGTTCCTTTTACAGGGAAAGGATTTCGGCAGTCTGTGCGTTCGGATAACTGAAGATGTCCTTCTATTTCCATGTTGCAGTATTCTTAGTGTGGTATTCTCCACCTCAAGCGGCCCGAACATCGGCTCCTATACAAAAGCTTAAGCCTGGTTGCTGTTGATGCATGGGACATCACACGCAGGGCCATGTGACGTCTGCACACACAGACCTCAGAACTTTTCTGCCACAGTCGAACGTCAGATCGATCGCATCGCCTCTCTACATATCAAGATGTCTAAAGCTAAGTACCCTGCTGGGGATCCTTTCAGTTACTATTGCTTGAGCTTGGTTTGCTTGTTCCTTTTTAGCCAAGAAGTTCCTTTTAAGAAGGATAAATATCGACGTGGACGCCAAATTCCGCATAAAGACACCCATGACCATTGCGTTTTTTTTCTATGCCAAGAGCACGGCCATACCACTTGTGAAATTTGCCAATCCTTCATCCCTAAGATGCTTAGCAGCCATCTGGCTGCTCTTAATCTTTACTTGTCAAACTAGAGACTTAAAAAAAATTAGTGTTTAGGCTGGATCCAAAGTCTGCCTCCCAGGTGGAATCACCTCGGAAAAAAGCCAAGGTTTCAAGGCCTGCTTCCTCTGCCTCTCCATCATCGGACACCCCACCAGCCACCGATATAGGGGTTGAGGGATGTTTGTTAGAGCCATCTACTTCGTCGGCTCCCCTTGAGGTAGCCATTTCTGAAGTACAGTCCGGCTTGTCCACGGAGATGACTCAGACATCAGTTTCTGCTGAAGTCAAGGGGGAACCAGGATCCACTGGATGCCCATCTCGGATGCCAGAATCCGATGCCTCTGCTTTAGCTCAGGCCCCTTAACCTAGGCCTTCTACCAAATCTACTCCTTTAAGAAGAAAACAAAAAAGTAAACATTTATCTCCCTCTCCTGAGGAAATTCCTGACTGGCAATCTTTTACTCAGTCCCTGATGCAGGCTTTCATGGCTCTTAAGCCCTCGACCTCCTCTCCCTCCACTATCCCAGTGCTAAGTCAAGGCCTGCCTCAGCTACTTCTGTACTCCCTCCTACTTCCCATGAAGAAGAAGAAATTCTCTCATCGTCATCATCTGGGCACAGATAGCCTCTCCTATAGAATACTATTCCCCCTGATGAGGAATCCATGGAAGGGGACTCTCCTCCTGAGGACATCACTTTTGGAGAGACCATAACTAAAATGAAAGATAATTTCAAATGGGATATTTCCCACATGACTGAAACTCAAAAAAGATATTTTGTCCTACTACAAATTGAATCTCCTTCACCTTCTGCCATTCCCCCAGTTATACCTGCATACCTGGATGTATTTACTTCTGCATCTAAAAATCCTGATTCTCAGCCACTTTCTCCTAAGAGACCTGATTGTTTCTACAAGGTGCCTGATGACCACATATTTCTTCTGAAGCCCCCCTTGGCAGACCCTGCAGTGATTGCTGTAGACCCAGACAAGCAGTGAAGCCTAATCCCATCCTAGTCCCTTCTGTCCACTGACAAGGACAGCAAAAATATGGACAGGCTAGGGAAGAAAGTTTACACCTCTTCCACCGTAGCCTTTAGAGCTATTAATTACCAAACACATATGATTAAGTATGCCTTGGACTTGGTATCCCAAGCATCTATACTCCTACCCTCCCTGCCTGACTCTCCTATCAAGACTGAGGTAGCATCAAAACTGTCCCTGGCATCCCAGGTGGCCAGACACTCAATCAGATGCAGTTATGATGCAGCAGAGGCTTCTGCTAGATCTGCTGCATCCGCCTCTGTGCTCCACAGATATTCATAGCTTTGACTTCAACCACTGTCTGAGGATTTCAAATCCAAAATTCTTGATGCTCCACTAGACCACAACCTCCTGTTTGGAAAGCACTCTGCTGAACTGTTTAAGAATCTTCAGGAGAAAAGCAAGGAGCTTCAGGACATTAATCACCTTCTGGTATCCCCTATACCAAAATACTACAAAAACTATCCAGCTAAGACCACCTATGTCAGAAGGCCACCTCCACTGCTACCTCGTCTTCTTCCAGGCATAGGAGAGGAACCAGGAGGCAGACCTCTACCAGACCAGCCTCTTCTCTTCCTACCCCCAGACAGCCCTTTCATGACAGAAAAGGTACCAACAATGCATGACTGCCTTGCCCATCTCCCCCTGTCAGACCGTCTCTCCCACTGCTTGCCCCTCTGGAGAACAATTACTTCAGATCGCTGGTTCCTGGCAGTAGTAGAACAGGGATACTTCCTTTCTTGGAAACAAAGGCCCACCTCTCGGGGGGATCCTATTCCCACCCAAAAACCAACTACACCTTATTTCAGACATTATACAAGACCTAATGACCCATGGAACCATAGAACCTGTCTCCCAGGACAAGAAGGAAAATGCTTTTACTTAAGGCTATTTCTAGTACCAAAAAAAGGACAGGCCATGGAAGCCAATCCTGGATTTGTACTTTCTAAATCTCTTCCTAAATGTCCCATCCTTCAGAATGCTATCCCTCCAACCCCTACTCTCACTATTGCCAACACAGGTGTTCATGGTCACTCTAGACCTGAAGGAGACCTACCTACACAGCTCTATAAAACCCTCTCACAGAAAGTACTTGCATTTCACCTGGCCCTGTTCTCACTTTCAGTTTACTGCCTTGCCCTTTGGTTTATCCACTGCACCCAGGGTCTTCACCAAATGCCTTGTTCCAGCCATAGCCTACTGCAGAACCAAGGGCATTCAGATCTACCTCTACCTAGATGATATACTTATTCTTGCAGAAAAGGAAGTCACCCTCAAAAAACATCTGCAGTTTGCCATGTCTCTGCTACACGGTCTGGGGTTCGCCCTCAATCTCCCCAAATCATCCCTAGCATAACACCAGGACAAAATCTTTCTGGGCTGCAGGATCCAAACAGTCCTGATGAAGGCTTTCCTTCCACAGGACAACACATTTTCCCTAACAGGCCACTTCCAGGATCTGCTCCAGGTCCACCAACTATCAGCAAGACAATTTCTGCGACTTCTTGGCCTTATGGCAGCCATTAGCCAGAGTGCGCATGAAAAAACAACTACAATGGTATCTAAAGAATGTGTGGTCCCAACACAACCACCCTCTAGAATTCCAGATTCCCTTCCTACCCTGCCTAAAGGCAGAGTTAAGGTGGTGGATACAACAGGTTCAAATGAAACAAGGACTTCCCCTTCACCTTCTTACACCAGCTCAGTACATGCACACAGATGCATCAGACCTGGGCTGGGGGAGCTACCATGAAGGGCCTCAGGATGCAAGAACACTGGCATTTACCCCTCCAGAAAAAACACATCAATGTCAGAGAAATGACTGCAGTCCTTTTGGCACTGAAAACCTTTCTTCCCATCCTACAGCCAGGTCCCCTTCAAATCTTCATAGACAACACCACAGTCTTGTGGTACATCAGCAAACAGGGGGACCAAGTCCTATATCCTGTGCAGGCTAGCAATCCAGATTTGGGACCTAGCCACCCAAAACAGCTTATCAATGTAGGCAGCCTACATACCATCCCAGGAGAACCACCAGGTGGATGCTCTCGGCAGATCATCCTCTCTACATCATGAGTGGATGTTAAACAGAGAGGTTTTTCTAGACATTGTCCACCAGTGGGGCACACCTGAAATAGATTTGTTTGCCTCCCCCCAGAACAAACAACTGAAAAAATTTTGTATCAAGGACCACTCCCCACTAGCTTGGAGAGTGGACGCCTTCCCCATTTCATGGAAGGGACGGTTTCTGTATGCCTTTCTCCGCTTCCCTCTCATTCAAAAGGTCCTTCTGAAGATCAGGAGGGACATGCCAACAATCTTGCTGGTGACCCCCTAATGGCCAAGGCAGCATTGATTTCCACTTCAACTATCCATCGCCAAGAGCAATCACCACAAGTTACCCCACAAGTGGACCTACTCACACAGCAGAAGGGAACACTCATCCACCCTCACCTGGAGATGCTGTGTCTAACACTCTGGGTGATAAACTTTTAATACCCTTCAGACACCGCTACTCTGAGGACATGCTTTTGGTCCTGAGGGAGGCCAGAAAACCTAACACAAGGAGATCCTACATTTTAAAATGGGAAAGATTCTCCAATTGGTGTCTCCAAAGACGTAGGGATCCCTTTCTAGTGAATGTCCCTCTAGTTTTAGCTTATGTGTGTGAACTTATCAAGGCTACTCTTTCATACTCCTCAGTGAAAGTCTACCTATCTGCAATCTCTGCCTGCTTACCCTTAGACCAGTGGTGCACAACGTTCTGCCCCGGGGCCAAATCCGGCCTTCGACGCAACACCATCCGGCCCCCAGACAGTAACCAAAAATTAAAAGAAAAAGCGAAAAAATTCTATGCCTTACTCCAGTCATGCAAACTTTCCAGCATGTCCTTATTTACCTAATTGACTGCAGTTGTGCACACCTCTAATTTTAGCTTCAGAAGTAACTATTCTTGGTTTTTTATAACTTATAGTCTGTAAACAGTAGTAACTTTCTGCAAGAGTTTGTAATAAGTCAGGACTGCAATCCAGAATAAAATTAAATGCAAAGTTGATGTAGGAAACAGGTAATTTCATGACTTCTGTCTTAAGTAAAAATGCCAGTCACCTGTATGTATTGTTAACTGGTAACAACTTACTATGTTTTGAGGTGGCCCGCAGATGCATTAAGAATTCGTGTAGTGGCCCTCCCCATAAAAAGGTTGTGCACCACTGCCTTAGACCCTCCTCTACTCTCCAGGTTAGATGTTAAATTGTTCCTGAAAAGGTTCTTGCACATCAGGCCACCAAGAAAACCTATTCCACCACCTCGGGGCCTAAATTTTATCTTAGAAAAACTCCCACTGGCCCCATTCGAACCAGCCAGTTCTTCAACACTGCAAATGTGCACATGGAAAACAATGCTGCTGGTAGCTCTCACTTCAGCTAGAAGAGTGTCAGAGTTACAGGCACTCATGGCCTGTCCCACCCTACACGATCTTCCACAAAGACAGGGGGACATGCGCACTAATCCTTCTATCATGCCCAAAGTGGTTAACAAGCTATCATTAAATCAGTCCTTCAACCTACCCACCTTGTTTCCCTCTCCCACCAATGATAGTGAGAAAACACTCCATTCCCTGGATGTGCACAGGCAAATAAGATTTTATTTAGACAAAACTAAGTCCATAAGGAAATCTAATTAATTCTTTGTATCCTTTCATGCCAGGGCCCTGGGCAAGGCAGTCTCCAGACAAACTATCTCCTGTTGGATCAGGAAAACTATCTGCTTCTGCTACTCCTACCACATCAAGGGCTTACTTCAGGGGGTAAGAGCACACTCCACTAGGGCCGTAGCATCCTCCAAAGCGTTCTTCAAAGGCCTGGACACAGCATCCATTCTGGAGGCAGCCACCTGGTCCTCTATACACACCTTTGCCAGACACTACAGATTGGACTATATCTCAGAGCCAGAGCAGGTTTTGCTAGGGCAATCCTGCAGGGATTTCTGGAATCAGCTATCTCTATCTGTGAAAGGTGGTGGGTATTGTAGAATATTGTTTATGGATAGCCTCTTGGTGCAGTCGATTCACTGAGAGCTAATAGGCAAATAGTTATGAAGACTGCATTGGAGTTTAGACAAATAAGTTACTGTATCCCACTCTTGGCTTTGCTGTGCTTGCTGTTTTTTCAAGGAGCTTTGCAAAGGTTATCTCAGAAATGATGTAATGGAAACCCATTCATTCATTGACACTGGCCTTGAAGGTGGATGAGGTAGTACTATTTTGTAAGTAGCAGAAGCTTGTTCCAAAAGTTTTGTATTCCTGTCTGCCACAAACTTAATTTCTGTCCTGAAAATATGTGGATTGTTAAAGTTGGATGCCTGCATAATGTTACAGTAAATTGTGATAACGTATTGTCAGTTAAGCTGTTTTTGCTTGATTTACACATGGAGTCACTTGTCAGAAGCAGCAGTTCCTTTGACATCGCTGTTATATTGTGGCATATGCTAATCATCAACCTTCTTCTCTGCACTACTCATTATGTTGTATATACCACCAGAGACGAGTAAGGTCATTTTTATGTGGGCAGAGACAGGTGTCTGCTTACCAGAAAGGGACTAGTATTTTAGAATTCAGGCAAGCATCCTTTCATATATTTCAGTGTCATGTTTATGTCCAAAACCTTAACATACCTAGGATGTTTCCAGCAGTTGTTTAAAAGGATCATTTGTAGCCCCTATCTCATGAGCCTTGGTCCTTGTATGTCATGAATCAGTGGTAAAAGTAAAGTTTTCTTCTGTCGTCCTTGAGCAAAACTAGCACTTGGGATTATGTAAGGAAGTTTTGTTATCAGTGCTTAGGAGCTGGTGTCCCTAAAGATTCAGCTGTGTCATCAGACAAAACAATGAGGTGGTTTCCAGCACACATGATACTTGTAAGGTTTCACTTACAATTCACAAATTTCTGTCTTGGAAAAAAAAATATTCAGTAGTAATTCTTGGCTAAGTACCACACAGACAGACAGACAGACACTAAAGCATTCCATTATAACCTTTTGCATCATTATATAGTTAGGACGTCATAGAATGAATGTTGACAGTCAGGTGATATGACCAAATGCACACTGTCCTACCCAGTTTGCCAGCTGTAAGTGTGTCATTCTTGGGGAGGAGCATCATTACCTGGTCACTTGCCAGGCTCTTAAAAATAGCACTGTTTTTAGTGAGGGTGGCTTCAGTACTACAGCTGCAATTCTAGACAGCGTAATATGTTTGCATTGATGTAAAAAATGTGTTAGGAGAAGGTCTACAGACTCTACACCATCAGACAGAACTCAAACACTAAAGGAACTTTGCATTCTGACTTTAGCAGATTTGTTTGTGGTGGTCTACCTTACACACACATACCCTCACAAAATGAATGAATAAATAAATACATATATACAAACTTTGATACTCATTTTAGAAGTTGACTTGTACACACATATTCTTGAATGTTTATTGCTGCAAGATATTTTAACATGGATTTGAAAGTCAATTTCCAGTTTGAAGTGAGAGTACATACCATAACATATACAGATTTATAATGATTCATTGCAGGGTGTCTGAACTGTTATTCAAAATAATTGTCTTTTGCACTTATGAAACACTTTGTCATTGTATTTTCCAGGCATGCAGTCTAGGAAGGCATTTGGAGGACTTTTCTTTAATGTATTTTTAGGTACCATTTTGTATAGGCTGACCACTGTTTTTTCATTTTGCTATCTAGGTAGGTGCATTGGTTTTGTTGATCATTTTTCAGTTTGGTCCAGACATATAGTTCAAAATATAAAGCTAAAGAAAAAGTAATGTACAGTGCAACAGCAGAGAGCACAGAATACATTCATACAAGTCTGACAATAGTATATGCTTAACCCAACAGAAACCTTGATGACAATGCATAGAGTGAGGTAACGGTAGTAAAAATGGTCTTGCCAGCTGTGGGAAATTGTTTAAACTATGCCATCTTAGAATCATTAGAAGGAAATGCATGGAAGTGCTTCTGGGTAACAAAAATGGCGAGGATGAATACACAGTGGGAGAGGGTACTAGCAATAATAATGAAAACTTGGCAGAAATTGGTCTAGTACACCTAAGATCTAAACAAGGCTTGTATGCATGTTGAAGGCCCAACCATAGGACTGCAGATAGATGGCAAGAATGTATGTTCTTGTACAGAGCTGAGTCCTCTGAATTCAGCTCCAGCCCCAGTCTCCCAATCTGTTGTATTATGTCGAGCCCTGGAATCCCCAGTCTAGTGTTTTATAAACGAGTGTGGAATTTCCCATCCCTCATTTAGTGCTCTGAGTCCAGCTGTAGACTTCTGATCTCCCAACCTAATGTACTGCATACTACTCTGGAATCCCCCTAATAGCCCATACTAGTCTACTACATAAAGCTTTGGAACTGTTCTCTAATCCCCCCCCCCAAGTAATGAGTACAGCTCCGGGAACCCTTCAGTCCAAGTCTGTTGTACTATAAACACTGCTGGAACCTTCCTTGATCCTTCAGTATGTAGTTATTGGTGTGTACCTCTGAGACCCTTCCAGTCCTCAGTAGTGCTGTACTCTGTTAAACTCTGGGATCTGTCCACCACAGTCTTCAATGTAGTGTACATTGTACAGCTCCGGAACCTTCCCTGATCTCTGAATCAGTAATATACTGTGTGCAGCTCTGGGACTTCTAATCTCCCACTACACTGTATTGTGTACAACTCTACAACCCCTCCACAACATTTCTCAATCTGCTGTCCTGTGTATAGCTATGGAACCTTCCCTGATCTATTACCCTATATTATAATGTGTGTATCTGTGGGTCCCAACCAATCCACCAGTGTACTTAGCTGTATTGCACTGTGCTGTGTACAAATCTGGGCTCCTTCCACCACAGTTTTCAATTCAGTGTACTGTAAACAAGTGTGGAATCTGATCTTTCTCCCCTAGTCTGTAGTATACTGGGTATGACTGCCTCCACACTTCTAATCTCATAGTCTGATATACTATGTATATAACTCCAGAGTTCAGGTACACAAAATCAAGGTATTTAGCAATGCATCCATTATAGCAGTGCAAATTTTTAACCGTAAAACACTTAAGAAGATAGATTAAGAATGGTGTATGCTTGCAAAGTTTCATGAAGTTACACTTTTCTGTAATTCCTATGGATTTTATCTGCTCCTGCAAACATATGTTTCATGAAAAGAAGGTTCTTGACATTTGTTAACCTTTAAAACAAAACCGCTACCATCCTGCTACATCCTAATCCATTTGGAAACCATCTAAACATTCAACGTATGTTGTACCTGCATCAAGCTGCTGTTCATAATTAATATTGACTTTTAAATCTGCCTAAACCTAGGTGGTGTGCACATCTATCAGGGTTGCTTATGTGAGGTAACCCCCATCCCATCTAAAGTAGACTCTCTAACTCTGCATTTTTATTTACCTTGCTTTTTGAATATTGGTGAATCCACAGTGTCCTTTGGCTGCTGCCTGTCTTTGAATACAGACCAGTGATATCATTAGTGTATTTGTACTGGCCTGATGCATCTTGCAGTTTATAGATTGTTTTTCTCCTCTCCTTTTTTGGCTGGAGATTCTGCTCCGCTCCATTCCTCTTTGCTACGCTCTGGCTCTCTCTGCTCACCTACCCTACCCAATTTCCACCCACCCCCATTTAGTCTAAATTTATACTCTTGCCATACAATCCACTCCCTCCTGCCACTCCCTGTTTTCCTCCCAAACTCTCCTATTAGCTCTCTCTCTCTTCCTGTTTACTTAAGAAACCCCTCCTACAGATTGGCCTTAGCCTGCCTCCCTACACTCCACACTATAGTTGTTTTATCTCAACAATATCATTAACCCTCCCATTCCTTATTTTGCACTGCTGTTCTAACTATATCACCACCTTCCCGTCCCCCATTATACATCATGATACATCTCCTCCTCTCTACAACTCTGCTTCTTTTTCTCTTTCTCTCTTCCTGTTACCTTTACACCCTAACGTACATCAACCATAGCCCTACACTTACCTATCCACAAGCTCATCTCTCAGCAGCTTATTCATTCCCTATTGCCCCTGGTCTTATCTGTCATAATGACACCTACATACTTAATGTAAAGCTGTTCCCTCAGCCCTCTCTGTCTTCAATAATAAAGCCAAAATATCTCTGTTTTAACCTCTCTCATTCATGTTCAAAATGCCCTCTACTAAAACTTTTTACTCTCTGGGGATATACACCCCAATCCAGGACCTGCCTCCAACTCCTCTGTCCCTACTCAACCCACAACCCCCCCCCTCAGTATTTCTCCTCTCAAACTTTTACCTCCATATCTACCATAAACTTAACAATATTCTCTCTCGACATTCAAAGTATTCTCAACAAAGTCACTGAACTGCACTCCTGGATGTCTCTCCACACCCCTAACATTCTGACCATCTCTGAAACCTGGCTAAAATCCCATATATTTGACAGTGAAATCTTACCCCTGGCTATAATATCTGTTGCCAAGACAGACTCAAGAAAAAAAGGGGGAGGTGTAGCTATACTGTACTCAGAACATCTCACCCTCTATCTTTCTCACAACCTAATGTTCACCCTGCTGAAATCCTCATATTAAACTGTAAATTTAACTATCATAAAAGGGTAGCCATTGCTACAATTTATATACTTCTAGGTAACAACATCCCTACCCTTAAACACTTTCTCTCCTGGATCTCTCAAACTATTTCCTATGAAACCATTATATTGGACGATGTTAACATTTATCGGAATTCTCTGTTCTCTGACTCTCCAAATGCCAGCATTAACCTTTTTGGTTTCTCCAAACTTATCATTACCCCCACTTGACTCAAGTGAGTAAACACACTAATTCAGGCACTACACTTGATTGGATCCTCACCTCTCACCCTACCTCTACCATAACCACTCCACACTCCCTGATTCCCTAAATGACCACCTCCCTACCACTATCCTTCAATACTCCCCCAGTAGTCCAAATCCCATCTATACAAAGATTGTCACAAACTTCAACCCTGACACCTTTAATCAAATGATCTCAACTATTAACTGGTCTTTCCTTCAGCACCCATCCCTAGAAGAAGCTGTTCAAAAATGTAGTATAATTTTTCTTAACAAACTAAACTCCCTAGATCCCATCAGTAAAATTATAATTAAATCTAACTTTGCACCTTGAATAACTCAAGACACTCATTCCCTCATGCACAGGAGGGATATTGCCTGGAAAAACTGGCATAAACACAAATCTCCTTCCAATCTCCAGTGCTACAGAGAACTAGGTAATCCCTCTGCACCTAATCCTTCATTAACAGGTCTGCCTTAGAAACTGCTACACTTCTTAACTCCTTCTTCATCAACTCCACTCAGAAATTAACTTAAGAAAAACACAAATACCTACCCCTCTACTCCCCCCATCCATCCACTCAACCTCCTTTTCTCTTAAACCCGTCCGCACTGCTTATATCAGATCTCTTCTTAGTAAACACAAAACGTGCTCCCCTTCTGCTGATAATTTCCCTCCTCTCTTTCTTAAGCTGGCAGTAAAAAATATTGCATATCCCATCTGCATACTAATCTATAGATCAGTACAGGAAAACATAATATTAGATATCAGTAAGAAATTCTATTTTATTCCCCTTCATAAAAGGGGAAACTCCACTGAACCCTCTAATTTCAGGCCCATTGGTATTCTGTCTCCCCTTTCAAAATATTCTTGAAAAATGCATTCTTAAACAGCTCCTTGCTCTTCTACTTCAAGAAAATCTCCTGACCCCTATCCAACACAACTTTTTCCCTAACCTTAATACAGCCACAGCACTAATATCTTTTACACACACTATCTCTACATCTCGAGACAGCAATAAATTAGTCTTATGTTTATCCCTTGAACTCTCAAAAGGCTTTGATATTGTCTCCCGCAATCTGCTTCTGTCCAAGCTATCTTCCTTAATCTCACCAGCTTGAATGTCTTGTGATTCTCTAGCTTTCTCTCAAACAGACTTCAGGCTGTGAAATGGCTCTCTGCTTCCTCCCCTTTCCTCCTTGTTCTAACTGGGGTTCCCCAAGGCTCTATCCTTGAACCTCTGCTTTTTAACATCTTCACTAACAACCTCTATCATTCCTGTCCTCAGTCCTCTTTAATACAATGTGCTGATGACTCTACAATAATTTCCACCTCTGACAATCTACCCCACAGACTTACTCTTACTCAAGAATCTCTCCACTCAAGTTAAAAAATGGATAACATCCAACCAACTTCTGCTTAACCCAAAATAAAACTAAAGCCCTCCTCTTCCTCCCTAAATCTTTCCAATACATCAAATCCACCTTCACTGTCTTCTCTCTAAAAACAACAAAACTATCAAGGTCGAGCCCCACACCAAACTACTAGGAGTTATTATTGACATTCTACTTAAATTTGATCTGCATATCCAAAACTGCATTAAAAAGACGCACCAAAAACTCAGCCTGCTGTATAGAAACAAAAAATGCCTGACAACTGAATCTAAACTCTCTCTAGAACAAGCCTATCTACTACCCACCCTACTATATGCTGCCCCTTTTCTAACTAATCTTCAATCAAATCTTTTGATTACGGTAGAGCTTACATATAATAAAATTGCTAGATTTGCCGCCAATATGCCATATTGCTCACACCACTGCCTCTCATTAAAAAAAAAAAAAATACTACAGTGGCTTGAATTTCACCATCAACTCCTGCCTCAACTAGACCTCATTCATTCCATCATTAACCGACCTCAGTCCTGTCCTGCTCTCTCAACTCTCATCATGCCCTGTATTCCCAACTGTTCACTCCACAGCTCAGACCAACACCTCCTGCTCATCTTCAAACACAATAAAACCATTGGCAAACTTCTGTATAATCATTCCGTTGCCAATGCTTAGAATAAACCGCCCCTATACATAAAATCGAGTTCTAACACAAACTGGTTCAAAAACACATTAAAAGACAATCTTCTGAACTCTTGGACTTGCTGTTGCACTGACCCAACTTAATCTACCTGTCTCTCTCCCTTCTTCTTTCAACTAACCCCTCATTTCTCTCTCTCCCCTTTACTTTCAACCTACCCTCCTTCTCTCATCCTCCACTTGTTCCACAGAATGGGCTATACTACAATCTCTTCAATGCTGAAGTGTTGTAACAATATTTTCCTAAACTATCTGTGAAAAACTCTACGGTGACTATGTATAGGATGAATCTACATGTACTGACGGTTATACTGTATCTTATTACTGTCATGTTGACGATGTGTAGGATGATGCCTTACATCTGTAAGCAATTGTACTTTGACTATGTACAAAAACTACACGTGCTTACTGTTAACATAGTATGTTGTTGTTAATTTGACTATGTATTGGATGAAACTGTATGTGACCACTGTTTTACTGTATGTGATTACTGCTATACTTAGTTCTATATTATCTACATTTTGGAGCTTTTCTCCTTGGGTCTCTGCTGAAAAGGGGCATCTGCCCAGTCGGACTCACCCAGTCAACAAATGTCAAATAAATAAATGATAATACTTAAACAGAGAGGAGGATGAAGCAGGCAGGAGAGAAGTGTCAGGTCTATCAGGAAAATCAGCAGCACCCAGTAAAAATTACATTTAACAGATTGTTTAATCTGTGCGTGTACGGGGTTGGGGGTGCTACCATTACCCATTTGTCAGACAGAGGAGTAATAAGGCAAAACACTTTTTTCAGATATTCACTGATGCATGCATGAGACAGCCTCTTTGAGAATGTACTGGGTTCCAAATTGGTGGGATAATTTGAAGAATTCACTTGAAAAATGTTAGACAGGTAAAAAGAGGATCATGAAAATATAAGCTGCAAATTAACAATGATCCTTTACAAATGGCAAAACTAGGGTCGAGATTGTAAGCTAGAGACCCTTTTCCTCTGACATTTGTATATGCTTGCATATAACGAAAATGTTTTTTTTTTTTAATGCAGTGATGGTGAAAAGGTAGTCTACTGTCTTTTAAGTGGCCTGAATACTTAGGATCTTGTTTGTTTGCCAAAGTATATGCACTGCAGCTTGCCCACTGACCGAAGTACCAGCACTGAGATCTGCCCACAAAACAAAGAACATGCACTGAGGCCAACCTCACTGTCTCAATCACACACACACTGAGATCTGCTCAGTGAGACCAGCTATGTTATATGGGTTGGAGACAGTAGCATTAACAAAAAGGCCGGAGTTAGAGCTGGATGTGGCAGAGTTAAAGATGTTAAGATTTGCACTGGGTGTGACGAGGGTGGACAGGATTAGGAATAAGTATATTAGAGGGTCAGCCCAGGTTGGAAGGTTTGGAGACAAAGCCAGAGAGGCAAGATTACGTTGGTTTGGACATGTGCCGAGGAGGGATGCTGAGTATATTGGGAAAAAGATGCTAAGGATGAAGCTACCAGGTAACACGAAAAGAGGAAAGCCTAAGATAAGGTTTATGGATGTGGTGAGAGAGGACATGCAGGTGGTTGGTGTGACAGAGCAAGATGCAGAGGACATGAAAAAATGGAAACAGATGACCCGCTGTGGCGACCCCTAACGGGAACAGCTGAAAGAAGATGATGATGATCTGCTCACAACCTAAAGTATGCAGTGTGGCCTGCCCTCAAACCAAATGACATGCAGCTTGGAATCCCTGCTGAGTGAATTATATGCACTGAAGCCTATCCACTAATTAAAGTGCATGCACCAAAGTATTCCACTGACTGAAGTACATGCACTGAAGCATGCACCAAGGCCTTCCACTAACTAAAGTACTCTTCTAGCCACCATTTTTTTATCATCATCATCATCATCGTCATTGTTGTTATTATTATAACTACTACTCTGAAGCCTGCCAACAAGCTAAAACACGTTCACCAAGTCTTGTCCATTGTCTGAAGTACATATACCAAGGTCTGCCCATTGGCTTAAGTACCTGCAGTGAAGCCTGCCGACAAATCAAAGCCTATTCACCAAGGGCTGTCCATTGACTTAATTACATGTGCTAAGGCCTGTCCATTAAGTACATGTGCTAAGACCTGTCCATTGACTGAAGTACTTACACTGAGGCCCGCCCACAAACCAACACACATGCAGCAAGGCCTGCCCACCAACTGAAGCACAGGCACTGAGGAAGGCCGACTGAATGAAGAACATACACTGATGCCTGAAGGTTGACTAAAGTAGATGTATTGAGGTCTTCCCACTGAGTGAGGTTTATACTTCAGGACTTGCTTGACTGACTGAGGTGCAAGCAGTGAATCCTGCTCACTGGCCAGACCACATGCACTCAAGTCTGTCCACAGACAAAAGTACATGCACTGACGCCTTACAAGTGACTGAATCCTGCTCACTGTCCAAAACATATGCACTCTGGTCTGACCAATGAATGAAGCACATACACTCAGGTCTGTTCAGTGACTGAGGGATATGCCCCATGACCTGCACACCGACAAAGATACATGCTCCAAGGGTTGCTTACTGCTCACATCTCATGCACTATGGCCTGTTCATTGACCAAACCATGTGCACTGAGGCCTACTTATTGGCAGAAGTACATGCACGTTGACAGTAGATTACAGCCGAAGCATGCTGTGGGCAGCTGCATGATCCAGAGGTAAGGCATCCATCTCTGCCATTGGCAACCCACCCCTCCCCCTCACCTCAGTAAGCTCAAAAACATTTCTGTGGCTGCTTGAGAATTGACTTGAGGGGTGAGATGGTCAGGCATTCAAAAGACTGCACACTTCATTGTGTCGAGCGTGGGATGTAAATCTTTAGGCAAGCAAGACCTAAAATAGTCCATCCTGAGGGATTAGCTGCTCTGAAGAAATCAGCAGCCTGTTTCGGTATGACCATATTCATAGTGCTTTGCAGCTTTGCATACCAAGCCTTCAAGGGAAGACAAGAAAAAACCTCCCTGTGGCCATAGTGTAGTCCCCAGTTCTGAACTGTTCTAGCCTCCATTTTTTTATTGTTAGACCAAGAGAGAAGCTGCCGCACATTTATTTATTTTATTTTGCATTTGTTAACCGGGGGTGTCTGAGCTGAAAAGGCCCTTTTTCAGCAGAGGCCCAGGGGGAAAAGCTCCACATAGAAAAATTACAGATACATTTAGATATCTAGACATGATCAGCATACGCACAATTTACAAAAGACATGTTTTTACAGTGGTATGCAGCACATCAGCAGTTACAGTGGAGAGAACAAACAAGAAAACATTAATTTAAAAATAAAGGTAATTAACAGATTTGTGTACAGCTGAAATTGGGAACATATTTAGAATACATGCATAGTACATAGGTATATTACATACATTGTACATTAGCCAGTATTTGTGAGTAAGAGTGAAAACTGTTATCAAGTACTCTAGGTTTTGTATGTGTACCTTATCCACTTTCACTAGCCTGGGGAGCAGTCATGGCACTACCAACTTTGCTTGAGATGTTGCCTAATGAGGTTTTTAAAGGAGGCTTTGGACGATGTGTTTTGTATGCTAGTGGGGAGTGAGTTCCATTTTTAGCCACTGAGCTATTATATAATCTGTCTCCAAAGCTATTATAGCTGTTGGTAACTTCTAGTAGTAGTTTGCTTGATGATTTAAGAGGCGTTTTCACTAAGTGATGTACTAGGTTTTTGAGGGCAGGACACTTATTGGGGAGGTAATAGATAGAATGACAGAGGCAGAGCTGATTGTAGGTTAGGAGTTTGGGCAGTTCAAGCCAGTGGAGCTGTCTCAAAGCAGTACAGTGATGAGTTCTATATGAGCAATTTGCAGGAAAGTGGGCAATTCTGTTATAGCAGGCTTCCATTTTGCTTCGTTCATTTTTGTTGAGATTAGTCAGAATGGGAGATGTATAGAGTAGGGTGAATAGAAGTTGGGAGTGAGCAATGGCTGATCTTGTGTTGTTGGTTAAGAAATGGTTTGATATGGTAGAGTGATCCCAGTTTGGCATGTACTTTTTTAATAGTTAAGTTGAGATGACTATCAAATTTTAGGTGGGAGTCCATGGTTATTCCCAATAGCTTAGTCTGTGCCACTGGAGCGATTGGAGTAGCATTTGTGGAGTAGATAGTGAATTGACTGTTATCAGTGTTTTTGTTAGAACTGGTTATAATCATAAGCTGAGTTTTCTTTGGATTGAGGATAAGTTGGGCTTTGGTAAGGTAGTTTTCAACATCAGAGAATGCTAGTTGAGTTGTTTGCAGGAGGGTGGGAATGTTTTGTGCAGCACAGATTAAAGTAGTATCATCTGCATACTGAATGATAGATGCATGCTGTGTGGAGGTATGGAGGTAGTTTCTGAAGATTGTGAATAGCAGTGGTCCTAAGTTAGAGCCCTGTGGGACTCCTATAGTTATGGGCAGCTGAGGAGAGAGAATTTTCCCATTTCACAGCTTGGTAGTTGTCAGTTAAGTAGCTTTGGAACCAGGTAAGAGTGGAATTTGATAGGTGATATTGGTTTAGTTTGTTTAGCAGGATTTGGTGTAAGACTGTGTCATATGCTTTGGACATATCCAAAAAAAGAGTTGACACCTGCAGGCCTTCATTTTTGAGACAGTTTACTGTGTCTGTGAAGCAGAGGAGGGCTGTAGTGGTACTATGGGCAGGCCTGAAACCATGTTCAGTAGGTGGCAGGATGTTGCTGTCTAGGAGATATTTTAGCACCTGGGTATGGATGCATTTTTCTAGGATTTTGGCCAGGGGGAGAGTATAGCAATGGGTCTGTGGTTAAGTTCAGTGGCGGTCCCGCCTTTATGTATGGGTGTAACGTAGGATATTTTCCAGAGTTTGGGCACATTGTTTTCAACAATTTATCTGTTTATGAGAGTGGAGATTGGGATAGCAATAGCATCTGCTGTGAGTTTCAAGAAATATCTGGGGAGTAGTTTGACTGCTGTTGATGAGGTTTTTAGTTTGGAGAGCATGGTTTTGATTGAAGTAGTGGAAACTGTTTTGAGGGTAAAGCCTGTATAAGTGTTATTTGTGTTGGGAGGGATAGTGAGGCTGGAGCTGTCCTGTGATACTAAGGATAGAATTGAGTTCACAAAGTGGGAGTTGAATTGTGTTTCCATGGGAACTTTAGTGTCAGGGATGGTTGATTTGGGGGGGGGGGGGTAGTCTTTTGGGTGGGTTTTAGTAGCTGGTTTAAATTTTTCCAAAATTGTTTTGGAGTTGTGTTGGTATTTAGTTTGTAATGTCGTGTAGTAGGATTTTTTTGTCCATCCTAATGCATTTTTTTGCACGGTTGTGCAGTTCTTGGTACTTGGGCTGTGTGTTTCTTTGGTTTTTTTTGATAATAAAGCCAGGGAGTGTCTCTGGACTTGAGGATTTGTTTGGTTTCTTTACTGAGCCAGGGGTTTGTAGAGGTTCTAAACTTGATTTTGTGCAATGGAGCGACAGTGTTTAAGTGTTGTAGAAATGTTTTGTTGAAATATGCTACAGCCTGGTCAAGTGGGAGGTTTTTTTTTGGGGGGGGGGGGTCCAGTCACAGTTACAGCGTAAAGTATTGAGGACCTCAGGAGAGAATTTCTTTTGTGTTTTTAGTGGATTTATAGTTAGTGGTTTTGCATATGCTTGTTCTACTACGTGTAAGGTATATTATGTTGTGGTCACTTAAGGTGTCTGGGAGACTGCCTGTTTGGGGGTACAATGTCGGGTTGTTAGTTAGGACCCAGTCAAAGATGGATTCCCTTTTAGATTTTTTTTTATCACATCTAGCTGGAATTTGGACTAGCTGCTGGTAGCCATGGCGATTTTTCACATCATTAGATGAAGAGGGTAAAGGAAAGCTTAGTGCCATACCAGCACACTTCTCTCACTAGGAGGAATGTTTCTGGGGCATTCTCAAGGATGGCATAGGCCATGCTATGCCGCATGAGCCACACAGTAGCTATGACCTGGCAGTGGATAGGACATGCTTAGTTTTTCAGTCCCTTTTATTGTTATCAGAACCAGAAAAAAACATCAAATTCTAATAGTGCTACTCAAAGAAGAACCAACACCACTGCAGCTTAAATGAAATTATCTTCAGCATGTCAGATGGCCGTGAATTGCTGAAGACTGCTGCATACCACTGCAGCCCTGACCCTGGTAGTGCCTTAGTCATAGAGATACTGCAAACTATAATGGTGAATACTGTATTGGCGGTCTTAGATACTGAGTGTATGGATGTGACTGATGCTGTACTGTCCTTCGTCATTCTATGATAGCTGCATGCTGTGAAATATGCTGATGTCCTTAATGGGTGAAGCATTGTCATGCCTGTTATTCATTAAATGGCAGACAGTGTTTATTGTCTAATGCATTGCAGGTTCACCACTGTAATCTTGATCTTTAGGCAACTGTACGTGGTTTATGACCATGTGACAGGGGCTTCAACCGGGATATCTACCCTATCATATGATCTATTGTTCATTCTCACATATGTTTCAAAATCTGTAAGTGACAGTCTGCAAATATTCAGCTTTCTTTGAGAAGTGCTTAATATCACTCAAAGTATGCAGATTTGCTTCATTTTGGGTTAGAGTACTGATCTATGCATGGTATTACATTTAATTGTAAGCTTGTAGTTAGTACAGGTGCTGAGCAAACAGTCGAGTTTCTTGACAGGAAAAGTGAGTGCAAATTAATCTAAGTTGTACATATTCATTTTTTTCTTTTTCAAAAGACAGTTTAATTTTGCTCAGTTTAATTCTGCTTCTTATTTTGTTTTCACAACATATGGAAACGGTCTTGATTTGAAAAACCTTGGTTCTGTACTGCTGTTCACATACCTTTGTATTGGCTCTCACTGATGCACCTAGCTCATCTTTATTTTTTATGCTTTTGCTCAAATATCAGTTCATGTTGTTTTGCTTGTTTTCAGAGCACTGTTTTACATAATACCCATCTACACCAAGTTCCTTTAACCAGCTGTATATAAGCAAGTTTGGACCAGTCCCTGCCAAAAGCAGTCGTACAGAGTTTTGCTTAGTCCTGAAGTTTCAGTGTAACTTGGGCCGCCTCCAAGATAACTTTGCTCTGTGTCTTGAACTTGTTTTCTCTTCTGTATTATACTTTTCCATTTCTCCTCCACTTTGTATATTTCTGCATTATTCATGACAGTGACTCAGCTTCCTGTTTTTGCTTCAAACAGCTCATTCACACATTTGGAATGCCCTTTCTTATCAGTTTATGTAGTTAATATGGTCTCACAGTGGCCTGCCTCCTCTGCCTTTTATGATTTATTTATTTATAGAATTATGCACAACACAGCTTTATGGATAAGATGTAACCATAATGACTGAGATGGCTTATGCAACAGGGACAGCAGCATATTATTATATAGAGAGATATGAAGACATTAGAAGAGGCAAATGAGAACAGATGCAAGATCGCTGCATATGCCTGTCTACATGACTTCCACAGTGGGGCTGTTTACTTTCAGCCTTCTACATTTGACTTTGGTTTTCAGATGATTCTTTAATATTTTTCTGAACTTGATGATGTTGCCACCTTCTGTTCACTAAGTTATAAACCACTCTTTCATAGGGGGAGGAACTTGAAGTGAGTATAACATGATCATCCTACACTTCAAGCCCATGCTCCATCTGATGATGTTGATCGGTGTTCCATGGTTCATCCCATGAGAGTTATTTCTTTCTCTGTCAGTTTGCATGGTGCCATCTGTAGCATCTACGTCTAGATATCATGTATGGGAATGTCATCAACACAGATTAGTAGTTGTTGGACCACTGCTTTCATGGAGTGACCTCAACATAGCCTTGCAGCTTTGCTGACTTGGGTGTACTGAGATTCCTACCTTCATCCCAATTAATGCTGCATGCCAATAAATGCATGCATCTGCATGTCATGTAGCTGAGCAGCTTTATCAGTGGTTCATGGAAACTTGTAGCTGTGTGATCAGAGACGGTGTGCAACATAGGGAAATTAAGATTCATCCCCGTTGTTCAGATGAGCAAGGTCCACCTATCAGCAGATGGCAGTAGGTCTTTTGTGAACCCAGAATGGTGTAGATGGTATCACAAACATGTAGCCAGCAGACTGCAGTAGACACGCTTTTGATCAGACTGAAGGGTCTGCTTACAACTTGCTAACAGGCCACCACTGTAACTCTGTCACAGGATATAGTCATTTGCAGATGATCCAGGGATAAGGTTGATTTGAACTTCTTATTTTAGAAGACAGTGTTACTCATTGCTCTGACTTCTGCAAGAAGGGTGTCTGAGTTACAGGCTCCTATGGTGAGTCATCCCTATCTCATTTTTCACAAAGATAGGGCTTCCTTTATGTCTAAGGCTGTTTCTTATTTTATATTGTGTCAGGCTATTTGTACCCCTGTTATCTTTCCAGAACCTTAAAGTAAGGGATAGAGAATTGTACATACTTTGAAAGTCTACAGGCAACCCAGATATGACTTTAACAAGACAAAAACCTTCAGAATTTCTGATCAACTGTTTATTTCCTATGGAGGTAAAAAAAGGGGACAATTCTTGTCAAACAGTTTTGTAAATGGTTGTCTCATGCTGTTGCTTTTTGCTATTTTCACCATAACAAGACACTTCCAGGGAAAGTCAGGACCCACTTTTCCAGGACTTTGGCTACTTCTGTGGCTTTTTGAATAGGCTGGACTCTAGAAGTATACTACAGGCAACAACTTGGTCATCTCTGCATACCTTTGCAAAACACTACAAAGTAGATTCATTGTCTGTGTCCAGAGCAGGCTCTACTTGGTCTATTCTTTAGAAACTTCTGGATTCTTATCTTCCTCCCTTCTCCCTTTTATTTTAGGTTTTGGTATTTGTCTGGCCTAGCTTATCTCAGGCTACTACAACATTGATTTCATTATAGACATATTACAGTTGTGTAAGTAAATTTACCGTAACAGTTGATGATCGAAAAGATCACTTTTGCAATAGAAACCCCCAACATTCACATTCCCCTTTCTTTTGGTTGTGTTTTAGGCCAGAGTATGAATATTTTTTTTTCTCCTTGCACTTAAAAAGCTGGCTGGAATCTAGTCTCCTTGTTTCTGTGGCAGTGGTTCTGAGGCAAGAAAGATCTGCAGTTTTTATGTCTTAACCAGTGAATTTGTACTGTACTGTAGACAGGGTGCATGAAAGGGACCCCAAAGTGTTGGAAGTTGGCTAGTCATCCACTCTGTGGTATGATATGTCCTGTATAGGGTAGGCTACTGCAATGGTGATCTGTTCGAACATCTTACTATTATGTTAAGTTTACTTACACAACTGTACTTTCTTTGTCATCGTGGGTGGTTTTTGTTTTGCTGATCTGATTTTTGTCTGTATTCTATACCCGAGTGTTGCTGAGTGGATCAATGTCAAAAGATCACACACAATCATTGTGTCTATAGACATCAAAGCTAAAGCAGCAATATCTTACAGATGTTAAGGAAAACAAACAAAATCAGCATTTTTATGTACACCCCACATCTCTCTTTCTTAACAATATTAATGTGACAGTCACACAAAGAAGGTGTGCAGACATATGCAAAGGAAAAAAAAAAACAATGTTCCTGTATACTGTTAGTGTTTGTGGCTGCTTACCCAATAGTCAAACTTAACTTGCAGTTTGAAACATAACATACTCAAATCCATTTCCCTACTTTCTCACCAACAGTATTACAGACTTCACCTCCAGTATTACATACATAATAAAGCAAAAGCCTCTCATATACACACACAGATCCAGCAGGTGCTCGATCACTGCTGCTGAAACGTAATGTCACAGCTGTGATGGCATGTCACTGATGGAAGTGTATGCTGTAGAAGGGCATGGCCCCTTGGTGCAGCCTCATGGTTAGCACCATACAGATGTGTAGTTGCTGGTTCTTTGAACTACATTCTCTTCATAATTTGTTTCTCCTAGAAGTTCTTTGAATCCCTTCTAGCACAGGCTTGTTTTCTGTACTGTATTGTTTGCCTGTATGTAACCAGACCCTTCTGCATCTCCTGGGTCACTTGCCTGAATCTCTGCAGCCTTGTCTGTGATCCGTGGTATTTGCTCTTCTTGGTCTGCATTTCACATTTGGTGTTTGACAGCTGGCTGTGTCATCTTCCCATGAAACTTTTTCTACTCTTTCTGTCCTCTTTACTTCCCACCCCCTCCATCTCAACAAGAGCTCACAAAGTGTATTAGTGACTGTATCTTTTGTTATCATAGGGGATTATATGAAGTCCTTTATTCTCTATATTGCCCTGACATTGTGGTGCCATTCTGCATGCTGCAGCAGTTTTGCTTCTGTGTCCATGGCTTGTTCAACTGCTCACTTTTACCGCTGACTTAAAACATAATGGACATCCACAACAGGTGATTGGATTCTTACCTGCCTCTTACTGTGCCTGCATCATTTCTTTAAAATATATATGAACTTCTTGGTGATTGAATATTACATCATTTCTAATTGTTGATGTGTGATAAAAACAGCAACATTTCACTTCAGTATGTGAAAGTCATGGTTAGCTAAGACTTTTCATTTCCTGTTGCCTTCTTTGAGTTAGTTCACTTCAGTATAGCTTGTGTGATAGCAAGTCATACAGCAGGAGTGAAAGTTTTATCCTGAACTGTATGTAAAAAGCAGATCTCTTCAGCATATGTTAGGAACTCAGAGGAACTAGTTATATGTCATGACTAAGTATAAAAATAATTTATTAGGCCATCATGCAGCAGTCTACATCTGTTTTTTCTTTTTTTTTTTCTTCTACATTTTGCTGCCTTTTGGCAGATGAATTTTTTTTTTTTTTTTTGGATATTTGCCCTTAGGATTTGTCAGGGCAGAGTTACTGTTCATAACTCTTTAGAGACTGTGTGTTGAAATAAACTTAGCAGCAGGAAACCTAGCATTCTGGTCGATGACACTGGTTTGAACTGTTGCTTCTTAAAAAGAATAAACATTTCCTATGGGTACATTCATTATCTGTAAGTTAGATATTGTCAGGGCAACTGAAAAAGAAAACGGTGTTCTTACTGCAGATGCTGAATTTGCCTACACACACACACACACACACACACACACACACACACACTCACACATCACACTCTTATCTCACACTCACACATCACACACACTCTTATCACACTAGGGATGCCTGATCACCTGCCATGTAATATATGCTCAGCTCATGATATACAAGTTTCTTATTATCCCATGCCTAAACTAGGTATAGTGATCTTTGGGAGGGAAAGAAATCATATGCAGTTTCTTGTGTAATTATTTTTATTAGCTTCTACTCATCTTTGTACTGCATCTTACAACCCCCCAGCTAAAAACAGCAAGCAAATATGCCCCTCCACACACACTGTTAAAACAGAAAATCATGTCGTCCTTTCTCCATATCAGATATGCCAAAGATGTCCCCTTTCAATTTCAAAGTGTTAAGCCTTAGCAGGTGGTCAGTTCTTCTGTTAACACTTTCTGAAGCAAAAAAGAAAATATTTTTATTTTCATTTATTTACTCCTGTTAAAATAAATAGCATATGAATAGCAGTGTACTGTCATCTTTCCACACTTCATCAATGGCTGTAGGCAATTCTCAGGGTACAGACATCAGCATTCCCAGTATTTTACACTGACATGTTCCATGGTCAAACTCTGAAGAAAAAATAACTGTACTTTTTGTTTTTCTCTTAACTTTTACCCATCCCATTTGTAGAGAATTTACAGCAGTCTACAAATCTTTTATCTTTTGACAAGACATATTCTGATCTTGAGATCAACTTTTTATATATCACTTTGTGCCTTAAAATGGAATACTTCACATCAAGTTATTTAGGAACGAACTTCAGACTACTGGGTATCTACATTTGCACAGTATGCACCCCAAATATGTATTTAATTGTGTGGGTGAAAGTGAATGTTAAGGGAGAGTAGGCTGAATACACAGACAAATCAGTTTTACAGAGATGCATCTTAAATGGTTGAAATTTACTTTTTTTTTAATTTGCTACTTTCCCTTTCTAAAGAGCCCACCTACAGATTTTTTAATCACCTGTACAATATTCAATACTTCAGTTACAGTTGGTTTAGATTTTGATTTCCACTTGGCCGATAAAGCCAAACCCCAGTTTTTTTATATTTAATTAATTTATTTGTTTATTGACCTGAATGTATCCACAAAGACTTAAAAAGAAAAAGTAAAAAGCCATGGACATTCAGAAACCCTATAGCTGAAACACTTGATGTCCTTAAGAGGTCATTTGCATATATCCAATGGACCTCTATTGCAGGAGGTTTAAGGTATTACTCAGTGAAAACTCTAGCTTGGCTAGGTTTTTCTTGTAGTTTTTACAAATTGGTTTGTCTGTGTGACCTTTTTACTTTTTGGTTAAGAAATAACAGTAGCTAATATCTAGGCTTAAGTAATGTACAGTCCTGAAGTATAAGTGATGTTAGCTTACGTTATATATCCAAACTCTTAAATGTTTACAAAAATGTGACAGACTAACATTAAAATCATACATCACAGTTATTGACATCTACTATGAAACCAGTCAAATCCTAACAAACATAAAAATGGTATGTATACTGTTGCATCAATTTGTGACCTCAGGCATGCCTTTGAAACAGTAGATCATTCCCTTCACTGCAGAAACTAGTGACTGTGGATTTTTAAAAAAGAACACAAACGTAGCAATACTTTTCATTATTTTCATACAGTATACATATGTTCTCTGTTTTAATAATTTTCACTTACTCAGTTCTTGCCTTACTTGAAACGTCACTGCTCCTGAAAGTCCACAGTCTGCTGAAGAGAACCTTCATAGTATTAAGTGGTAGCTCACATAGAGACACCTCACCATTACAAATGGTGTGCCTCAAGGTTCTGTGGTTGGTCCACTTCTTTTTTTCATTTTTCATTAATAGAATTCCTTCAGTAAAAATAAAATGAAAACTCCAGCAAAGCTAGAACTTACACTGAGTGACCTCCCAAACCTCTTGTATCAGAGGCAGATGGGATATATGCAAATGATCCTTATGAACATCAGGTGTTTCAGCTAATTGGCGGTTCTGAATTACTTGTTTTGTTGTTTTAATGGACAATTTCAGGCCAATAAAGCCAAACCCCACTAGCTGTGGATATGCATATTTCAGCCTTGTTATGACCTCATCAACACAAGCAGAGTGTTTGACTAAACATTAGAAACACAGGGCTGTTATACCCAGCTGATGTCCATTATAATTAGGGTCAGTGCAAAAATATCCCAAACAACAAATTATAACAATGAGTGAGTAGGTCACTAAAAAGCAATCAGTAAAAATAAAATGAAAACTCCAGCAAAGCTAGAACTTCCACTGAATGACCTCCCAAACCTCTTATATCAGAGGCACAATTCCTTGGGATCTACCACACATTTCCTGTATACAACAGATTAAAATTGTACTGTATTTCTTTGATTTTTTTTTCTGGTTGCTTGAGTTCCAGTTAACTGAGAGTTTACTGTGTGAGTCTGTGGGTCTACTTCTAAATTAAAAAGTTTCAAAACTTCAAATTTCTTGTGGTTGAGACCATAAGATCGAAGTTTTGAAACTTTGAAATGTAAATAAAAATTATAAAAACAAAAAAATCTTTTTTTTTTGTTTTGCAAGGGGCAAGCCTGCCTGCCCCCCACACCCCCTGCTAATTAAATATACCAACTGTGAGATTGCACTGCAGCGAGGAAAACTAAATATACTTACCATTCTGCGCTGTATGGTGAGCTCCATTTAAACGGTTTCAAAACTTCAGTCTTATTGTCTCCATCATAAGTAATTTGAAGTTTTGAAACTACAAAATTTAGAAGTAGACCCATATATATATATATATATATATATATATATATATATATATATATATATATACACATATACATATATATGTATGTATGTATTTACAAAAAATGTAAGTAACATTTACTGGACTAACAGCAGCAACATTTTGCTTTCCTTTTAAACTGGGCTGAATTACTAAAAACATTTCGAGACAACAAAGAGTAAAGGACATTACCCTCTATCCCTCCATCCACTTTAAAGCAAAATATGTTTTTCAATTAGAGATGTGCTAGGCTGAGCACGTGGGAGAGAAATGGGACATCTTGGGATGCAGTGCTTGTTCCTTAATTATCACTGGGTAGTGACAGGCACTGGCTGCATGCATGCCAGCATTCTTCATACTTGTAGGTCTGCCACTTCAGTGGAGTTTCTTACCTCCTGAATACTGGATAAGAGATGCAGTTTTGAAAGTAGTTCTTCCTGTTTGCTACTTTTTCATAGGTACTTACTAGGCTATTTATCTGTGAGGAGCTTTAGAAGCCAAATATTCCCATGAAGTTTTTGCCCTTATATTTAACATATGACTAGCTCAGAGATGAGCAGAATATTTACATGTTGCCCCTATCTGTTACCCACAATAGCATTTTAAACAATTATTTTCTGCATGCAGCTGCATAACTTTTTCATTTTTTTATGAAATAATTTTTTTACTGATGGAACACTACCTTGTAAAAACCCATGGCCCCTTGATATAAATAAAATTTGCAGTCTAAAAATTATGAGCTTTTCTTGCCTGGAAGGATATATGTTGGTATGTACCGAGTCCCTGAGTGCTCTGGACCGTGTAGATAAGGCTATGTTTACAGACAATGCTCTTAGTGTTAGCATTGGTTATTTGAATTTAGACATAACTTCATACATCTGAGCAGATATTTACAAAAAACAGCATCATTTTAACCAGCACATTTTCATGCAACTCTCAAGCATCCCTGTTCACAATGAAGTCTGTTTATAAAAGCCACCTAACATGAAAGTGGAAAACGACATTAATTTCTTTCAGGAGGGACCTTGGGAATGAAGTTATTTTGTTGTCTCTGTGGAGGAGGACTGCAGCAACTACTACCAGTGCAAAGATGACCCCATATAAGTTGTTTTACTTTTATAGCAGACTTTTGCATTCCAACAAACAGCTTCTTTATTTTATAACCACACATCGTCTGGAATCTAGTGCTGATCTGGGTTATTTTCATAGTCAGATGGCAGTACTATGTGTTAACAGCTGATGGGATGTTTCTGAAGTTGTAACAAGTGGAATAGGAATTGCTGTTATTTGGAGTGATACTTATAGACTGTAAGATGCAATTCTTGTTTAGTTTTATAAGTATTGCACAGTAGCAAACCCTGTGTTACTCCTAGTTCAAACAAAATATTCTGACTGCACTGTTTTCTTCATTGTCTGCTATCTTTCAGAATTATATGGTAATCTGTGTGCAAACTAGTACACACAAATCACAGTGCTGTAGTATATCAAACGCTAACCGCCACTGGCCATTGCAGAGTACATATTTATATAAAAAAGTAAATATAAAAAACAAGGATAGTAATAATAATAATAACAAGACCATAACTGTAAAGGCCTACTGCTGCAAACAATAGAAAGCCACGTCGTCACAAATACAGCTAAGAATCTGTCGCAGCTGTGCATTTGGGTACATAGATACCGCCTGCTGCTTGTTAGGCCTCTTTCTTGGAAAGAATGGTGCTTACTCAAACACCACACAAGAATTTACAGATTTAACTGCTGGGACTGGCAAGAATGCCATTTCATTTTGCTCTTATGAAAATACTTCCCATTGCCTTTTATTGCATGAATCACAGGAGGAATATGGTTAATGTCATTTTAATGAACCATGACACCGAATGCAAGTGCCACTTAAGATATATAGCTGTAAGGCTTTTACTTCAGCATTTTGGAACATAAATAAAATGTATTCAGCCTTTTTGTAGTGAGACATCTGACAGACTTGCCATTTAGTGCATGTAATTTATTTGTTCATTGTTCTGACATATTATGTGTAATATTTTAAACAAATATATATTTTTTGACAGCTAAAATGTAACTTTGGTTGGTCCAAGCTTTTCAGCCCTTTGCTTCATTACAGAACATAAAAATAGACATTATAAGTGCTGGCACTTTGTTTTATTTCTAAATTCTACTGAGAACTATGTTGGTAGATGCACCTTAACTTTTCACACTAGGGTATGATACCTTAAAACATGCTTGGACTTTGCTGTTTAGGAAGATGAGCAAGCAGCGTAGCATAGCCCAGTGAATAAGGTGTCATGTTATAATGCAGAAGGGTGTGAGTTTGAGCCTTTTTTCATCTCACAAAGTGTTTTCTGTAGCTGGAATTTTTGGGCACTAACATGAAACAGCTCATAAAATTTAAATAGAATTTTGCATATTAGCATGTATACATTTGATTTACACTACACATATTTAGTCATTTGTTAAGTATTGTGTTTGTGTTAAGTATAGTTGCATATTTAAGCGTGTAATAATTATATAAACTATACTGGAAACAGCTGTGTGTCTGTGTGCATATGCATAAAGCAAGGATTTCATTTTCAGGATAAGAGAGGACATTTTTTAGCTTCTTAGATAACTATCTTTGTATAGGGTAAATGGAGCTTACTTTTTTGCAAATATGTTTTAGTTTTGTAGACATTTTTTTGAGTGATAGTTGACAATCAGTGTTAACACAGTAGTTGTTTACAATTCTGTACAAATCCGTTGTCAGTAGAATTAATTATTATAGCTGGGGTGTATTTTGGGAGCTTAAAATCAGAAATGTTGCTTTCCAACTGCCTTTAAGGGGAAAAAAACAGAAGTTTGCAATTTGGATAGTGTGAAAGCTGTCTTATAAGTGACTGTGATCCCTTTATGACAGTTTGTAAGTTGTCAGATTGTTTTTAAGTTTTAGAAGTGGGGGATACCAATTAGATGTGTTGCATAGAGAGCACCAAATTCCCTTGCTTACATATTTGAAATATAGTATCAAACAGGCTGCAAAAAATCATTGCCTGTAACGATTAGCTATCAAAAATCCCAGCAGTTGAGAAGCTGATGAGGACTCTAGAAGCATTTTTTTATTAAAAAGAGGCACACTGATGTCCCACTCACTAGGTTGAATAAGGAGAAGGCAATAGTCAGCTGTCTGTCAGGTGCCAGGATCCGACACATAACACATGCACCCAGGTCACTCCACAACAAGTACAAGTATGACTCTGTCATTGTCCATGTGAGTGTGAATGACCTGAGACGTACCTCCCTGGACTACATGAAAAGAGGCATGGAGGCGCTCTCGGATTATGTGGCCCAGGCAGGTATGACCCTAGCCCTAAGCAACATCCTACCATTGCTCAGAATGATACCGCAGTACAAGCAGAAAATGATTGACTTCAACAATTGGCTAAGTTTCTGGTGTCATTCTAAGGGCATCCAGTATCTGTCTGCTTGGGATGACATGATTGACAGACCTCGATGCTTTGCCAGAGATGGCCTGCATCTGTCACCCCTAGGTTTCTGGATACTGGCTAAGGCTCTTGCCACCCCTATAGTGCCTTTTTTAGCTGATGTTCCAAAGACCAAATTACCACCGTAACGGCTATAAATTAAATGTAATCTAAGGGTCATGCTATTCAACGCTAGAAGTCTAAATATCAAGATGTACTCGCTCAAAGCACTCCTCAGAATGGAGAACATAGACATTTGTGCTGTAACGGAGACCTATTTTAAAGCAGCAGAAAGCACCCTGCACTGCCCGGCTATAACTCATTCCACACCTTTCGGCCCTAGAATATGGACCGAAGCTCCAAAGACAGTGGCGTCTCCATATTCATAAAAAATATGTACACCTCCAGATTAGTAGCCCAGCATAATGCATCGGAGATACTTGGTACAACTAACAGTGGGTAAGATGGTGATTCAGGTCGTAGCCTGCTATAGGTCCCCAACCATGCCCCAAGACTCTCATTCCATGTTCCTAAGCACTCTGGAAACTATTAGGATCCAACCCAACACCCTCATACTGGGCGACTTCAACTACCCCTCCATCAACTGGGAAAACTACTCATGCACCAATACACTTGCCCAATGCTGCCTGGAATTTATTAATTCCAATGCACTGGACCAGCTTATTCTTGCCCCCACTAGAGGTAACAACATCCTTGACCTGGTTATTACTAACATGGGCAACTGTTGCTCAACACCAGTAGTCAGTTCCTCCCTGGTTAGATCCAACCAGAAACTAATCACCATGGAAATCCACATCTCACCCACACCACCAGCAAAGGTAACCACCTTGAAAAACTTCTCCAAAGCTGACTTTGGGCTCCTAAAAACAGAGGTGGATAACTTTACAGCACCCATGCAAATGGAAAATAGGTGCATGACCGCTGAATCATACACCAATGCACTGTACGAACACGTACATACATGCATGGAACTAGCCATACCCAACAGAAACAAGATGCTCTCCTTCAAAAAAAGGAAGCCAATCTGATGGTCCCCTGCCATTAGCAAACTCTACATCAGAAGGAAGAAACTGTTGCAGAAAAAAGGTGAAGTCCCAAGACTGGAAAAACTCCCTTATTAGCCTCAACAAAAACTTGAGATCCCTCATCAAAACTTCTAAAGCTAGCTATGAAGGCAGAATTGCGACAGACACTAAAAACATCCACAAAGCCTCCTACAGTTATGTCAAGAATCCTCACGGCAATACCCAGATTTGTTCTAAGTTACTGCACAATGGTACCTCCTATACTGAGCCAACAGATATTACCAGCATACTGGCCGACAGATTCAGTACCAACTTTACCCCCCCCCCCCCACAAAGGAACAATCACAATACCAGAAGAATGCTAGGTACCCAGCATTACTGCAGCACAGGTTAAAATTGCATTGTCCAAGGCCAAGAGTACAGCTGCCATGGGACCCGACAATATCCCTGGCTGTGTTCTGTATGAACTAGAAAGTGAACTGGCACCACACCTGTGTGCCCTGTTCAATCACAACCTCACCTCAGGCTTTGTCCCTACAGAATGGCGTGCTGCTATAGTCATCCCTCTCCATAATTGGTGAGCGACTACAGACCTTGGGAATTATTGCCCCATTAGCCTGACGAGTCTGATATGTAAAGCTATGGAGCCCATCATCATGGACCTAATTAACAAGGATGTAGGGGATCTGCAAACCCTGGATCCCATGCAATTTGGTTTTGTGAAGGGGAGATCATGCCTGCTCAACCTGGTTGACTTCTTTGAGTCAGTCACCAGAGCTGTGGATGAATGCAAGGCAGTGCATTCAGCCTACCTCGATCTGGCCAAGGCCTGTGATACCATTCCCCACTCAGGAATTATTGATAGACTCACCAAACTAGGCAACAACCCTTATATCACTAGATGGGTTGCAAATTGGCTCATAGATAGAACCCACAGTGTGAAAGTAGCAGACTCCAAGTCAGACTGCCGATGAGTCACGAGTGGAGTCCCACAGGGATCGGTCCTAGGTCCTCTCCTGTTTGGCATCTACTTCTCAGAAGTCCAGACCAACACGGAGGAACTGTGGCTGACCAAGTTCACCGATGATTGCAAGCTGGGAGCCATTATTAACTTTACAAGTGATGTAGACATCCTACAGAAAGGCCTCACTGAGACCAACGACTAGTGTTGAAACCATGGCCTTAAGCTTAATGCCAAAAAAATGCATCGTCATTCCTTTTGGGAAAAACTCAGTTCCCACTAATTATTAATGGTAGCCCACTGAACACTGAAGGCGTTATAAGAGATCTGGGGACACAGGTTGACAGCAACCTCTTCTTCGACCACCACATTGCCACTGTAGTAAGAAAGTCCTTCTGTGTGGCACATCTCATTACCAAGGGTTTTGCATCCAGGAAGAAAGAGGTCATCGTCTCTCTCTACTCTTCCCTCATTAGACCAATCATCGAGTATAATGCCCCATTTGGCATGTACCTCACTAAACACCTGCAACAGCTGGAAAGGCCACAAAAGTACCTCATGAAGAGGATCCTAGGCCTTAAACACATGTCCTACACGGACAGACACAAAAAACTCCAGCTTTTCTTTGTCTCATATTGTCTATTAAGAGGCGATCTCTGCTTGACTTACAAAGCCATGTCTGGCCCAGTCCTGTTAAAAATGTTACACCTAAAGAAATCCCAATCCCTCCGCACCACACGCTCCAGGGGCCTCAACCTCATTAGCACAATCAACAGAACATGCTGGAGGGACAGGTTCATAACCCAGAGACTACCCATGCTCTGGAATAGACTTCCCATACATGTCAAGCAGAGCACCTCACTGGCCCTTTTCAAGAGAAATCTTGATGAGTGGATGGGAAATAGAAAGTTCACCCCGGGGATCATTGCAGTGGCTCTACTTGATAGAGGCAATGAGAACTAGCAGCAGCATGATGCCAGGACACTAGGGCACTTCTATGGGCTAGGCTTGTAAAGACTCCAGGGCCGTTGGCCTAGTACACAGCTATGAACATGAAGGGCAATGAGTCTATGTAAAACTAGGAATAAAAGCAGCTCAAATGTAAATACCAGAAATGAATAGAAGGTGTTAAGGAATCTTAAGTCAGCAAAACACAGAGATGGTGAGTATGCTGCAGTCTGCTAGCTGTGGTGCAGCAGTGTTTTTAAGGTGCATTTGTGCCTCTGCCTTTAATGTGCGTTGCACAACTATGCGATAAAATTACACCAGACTCTGGGGAGGGGGTTTCTTTGGTCTCTCCTTGCTACTAGAAATGTAAGAATTGCTTGCTGATTTGTGCACAGTTCCACATATGCTTATGCTTAGTACGTTTTGTCAGACAACACAGCATTTCCATTTATCTTAACTATGTCCATCCATCCACCCACAACCCCTTTTTCCCATTTTTGCACATGGGGTCAGGGCGTCACCTCCGTAGTGACAATCATCTGGATCGCTTGTAGGAAATAAATAGTAAGGCAGTAGGTGCATCTCCTTAAACATATAAATGTATGCATGTGTATATATATATATATATATATATATATATATATATATATATATATATATATGTATGTATGGAAAAATGGGAAAAGGTGTTGTGGGTGGATGGATGGATAGATGTGGAACTTTTATTTGGGCTATCCTTGCCAGTGTAGATATTGCTGTGTGGCAGTAATGATTCCAATTTACAGGAAGATTTCTCACTTCCCCAAGATGGTGTGATTCTGAAGTTAGTATAACTAATTCTGGAGGTTTGGGTGGGTGGGGTCTTTTCCCTCCTGTAAAAAAACAGTTGTGTTTGTTTGTTTTGTTGTCTATTTGGGGAATTGTGTGCTTTGTTTTAATGACTGTTCAGGGTTCTGTGTCTTTGACCATTTTTGTTCACCCTTGTTGGGTTCATCCATTTCTGTTTTTGTTGGGTTGTGAGATCTATACTTTTATATACCAGAACACAACAAAACTTTCTGATTATAGGACTCTGGTGAAGCTCCTGGACTGGCTGAATATATGATAGGATGTTTTGCCACTGGAAAAATATGCTTATTCCTAGGTCTATTTACTGATTATCTTATGAACCTCATGTAACTTTGTTTTCTTCCGTTCATGATTCAGTGACATCTTTTGCAGCCATTCCTTCAGTGTTGCAATCTTCATTACTTTATCCTTGTCTTGTATTGTCATCCATCATGCCAAGCAAACATGTCTCTTGATGTTTTAGCCAGTCCAGTCCAGACAATCATCCATTCTGCTACATCACCAAATATTCATTCATTTGTGAAATCTGTATCAGTCTGCAGTCAGTAAGCATCTTGGAATGAAGTCAGTCTTTGTAAACTGCTGTGATTCATTTTATTCTAGTACTAATAAACTGCACAGCAACCCTATATGTGCTGGTTTGCATTACATTAGTTTGGAAATGTTCCTGGCATCTTTAATATTGTCAGCTTAAGAGTAAAATTCCATTATTTCAAACATAGGTTAGCCAGTCTTAAAATCAGTATGAAAAGGACTTTCAAACCTAGCATGTTTTTTCTAACTAATCTTCTACCTTTAAATTTCTACACCATTCTTCTTCTGCAATCTCCTACTCCTCTCCATCTTGGATAACACCCATCCTACTGTGCTCAATCTTCCTTACTCCAGCCTGTTCTGCTCTTCCCCCTATCCTTTCTGTTCTTAGCATTAATTTAAACTCCTGCCGTACGTTTTTGCCCTGTGAAATCAATAATGTGAATGAGTAGATGGTCTTATAAATGTTACTTACTTTTGTGTAAATTATATTTACATGATTTAATATTATCTTTATGCACAACTGTCACCCGGAGTCTGAAAAGCTTGCACGAAGTGTTCGAGTAGTGTATGACGTCACACAGGCAAGATGTCTGCCGTGTGATCCAGGAACAGCTTGTAGGGGCGTGCACGAGAGCAGCTAAAGCTAGTCTTGCACGGACAGCGTCATGGTATGCAAATTACCTCATTTGCTGGTGAAAGCCATGCAAATGAGGTACATTTGAGATCCAGCAAACACTAACCTGTCCGTGGAAGATTAGTGTTACCCACAGGAATGTACTCCGTTGGTAACGGAGTACATTTCTGCAAATAGCTAAATGGAGCTATGACAGCTCCAAATAAAGGATGCATACAGTTGAGGAAGCATGCCAATAGCCAAATATAAGGCCATTGGCAGTGCAAAATGTTTAAAAACATAAAAAATTAACTTTTTTCCCCCCTGATTTCCAATGTTTAAGCCTAGTGCAGCACCGCACAAACGTGCGGCGGTTAAAAAACAAGAAAATTATTTCAAAAAAGCCAAAAATAGGCATTTTCACTAAAAAGCTTATTCTGCCATGCAGGTGAATGGCAGGCTGAAGACAACATGGCTACTGACTAGTGGTTGCTAAGGGGGGGAACTCAGTGTGAGAGATGTAACCATGCATTACTAGGAAATCCTATGCAAATGAGGATAAGGATAGTGAATCCCAATTTTCCCCAGCATGTGAGGCATGTCCCAAGAGTGCAAGATTTGGAGTAGGTGAGTATAAGACTAGAATATAGGTGACATCATGAGGCGGTGTGTCAGACAGGCTGTAAGCTAATTGGAGCACAGTGGCTCGTGTTTGCCCTGAACTGCTCAGGATTGCAAAGACATGTGTCTACAGATGTCCTATTTGAAAACCTCAAACCCAAGGTGCACACTGTTATAAGATAGGAAACTCCTTGCAAACATGCACACAGCGTGTGCATGCGATGGCGTGGCGCTTCCCCTCGGGTGGAAACAGAAAGGCAAAAGGAAGGAAAAGAAGTAGTAGGAAGTTAACCAAGGAGAACTAGCAGACCTGACAGGTGAAATATATCAGGATCAGCCAATTGCACAGGCAGCAGACTAGCCCAGCCCAGCACTTTAAACTCTGCAAACACCATTCCCCCCTGTTTTTTCTCAAGAACTCTACAACACTGCAGTATACAAAGAGGGAAAACTTAAAAAGCTTAAGTCAGACAAAATGTTAGGGGCTGCTCTTGCTATCATAAACCAACATGTGCAAGATGCTGAGGGTGGTGATGTTGCGAATGCTGCTGAGCAACCCACAGTGAGGAGACGGAGAAGAGTGTACAGACCCAGGGTAACATACCAGGGGCTACATGAGCTGGAGATGGTGGAGCGCTATAGGGTGGACAGGGACCTCCTCCAGCAAATTGTTGAGCTGTGCCAGCCATGCCTCACACACAGAACAAACAGAGGGGAACCCATCCCAGTGGATACCAAGGTATGTGTTGGCCTAAGGATACTAGCTACAGGTACCTTCCAAAGACCAACTGGTGATATGATGGGGATTTTACATGTATCAGCATCCAGGGTACTCCACCAGTTCCTGGATGCCATGTCAGCACATGTCGGTGACCACATATATTTCCCCACTTTCCATGAGGCATTGGCCAGCAATATGCATCCTTTCCACCAAATAGCAGAATACCCTCAGGTAGTGGGTGCAATAGACTGCACGTAAATACGCATCAAAGCACCACCCGGTGAGCGGGGTAGGGTCTACATTAACCGCAAGAGCTTCCCCTCCATCAACTGCCAGTTCATGTGCGATGCCCAGGGCATAATAATGAATGTGTGTGCTGGATGCCCTGGAAGCTATCACGATTCCCACATTTGGCATCTGACCCAGCTGTACCAGTCATTTGCCAATGGGGACATTCCCTATGGTCACCTAGTAGGTGATGCTGAGTACGCACTGGAGCCATGGCTGATGACATCCATCAGAAATGCACACACACCTGAACAAGAACTCCATAATGAGGCACACGCACAAACAAGAATCATAACAGAGCATGTGTTTGGGATGCTTAGTCACGGTTCCAGTGCCTGGACACATCTGGTGGAGCCTTGCAATACTCACCAACTACATGTACCCAAATTGTTATGGTATGTGCCATGCTACACAATATGATCCTGCGGAAACAGCTGCAGCAGGAATAGCATGGGGCAGGGCCAAACAGCCCCCCACCATTGCCAAGGCCTGCACAGGCACAGCATGACTCGGAGGAACAACCTAAGCCTGCCCCAGTAGGCAGAAGGAGGCGTGCCCAATATGCCCTGGCCTTGGCAAAGAGGCAACGCATAGCACATTCAGTGACTCAGTAGGAACCCTGGAAATTACACCTCTCTCTTACTCGCACATACAGTAAAAGGGATGCTTAACTTGACACTACCTGTTTTCAAACATGTATAGGGAGTGTGCTATGTGCATCCGACATAGGTAGCCCTGCAGCACCACCCTCAATACTGGCACAGACACAACTTAAGTCACTCACACATACCAGTTGGGGGGGTCACATACCTAACAGTCACAGCCAGCAGGACATTTGTAGACAAATGCAAACACAAACAAATGCTGTATCATGCTCTCTGAAGAGGCATATGGGTAACCTCCCCCCTAGCCTATGCAGACAGGTAACAGCAGGCCAGGCAGTGTGATGTGGGTTGGGTAGACTATGAAGTCACAAACTAATATGCTTGTAACTGGAAGCTAAAGTCTGTAGTACAGTGGTATGCCTCAAGCCAGTACGATAGGCAACAATACAAACTGAAATGGAGTACCTGACATAGCAGTGCAGGCCTAGCAAATGTGTATAAGTGTCAGGCATACCCTTCATCCTATGTACACCCACAGTAACAATCAGGTTTGCCCCCCCCCGGGTAGAAATGTACAAATAATAGCTGTCCCCCCTGTATGTAGAAATGTTGATAAGTCTATGCAAATTGACTCATGGAAGTCCTGCAGGCACAGCGTGCTTGCTGTCGATGTACAACACAAAGGTGAGCCCTGAAGTAAAAACCAACTTGATTTTTCGCACACATATAGTATATATGCCCAAAGTGGGCATGCTCACACACACAAACAAATGAAGCAAATGTCAGTCAACAACATACTGAAAGGTCATACTGGGCATGCTCACGCACTTAAGTGAAGCAAATGTCAATCAACAACATACTGAAAGGTCATACTGGGCATGCTCACACACTTAAACAAATTAAGCAAATTTCAGTCAGCAACATACTGAACGGTCATACTGGGCATGCTCACACACTTAGGCCATGTCTGAGTACAGCAGTGGGCCACACATATCTGGCAGTTGCAGCTCTTACTCCAGACACATGACACTATTCACCAATCCTGCCTTGCGCACACAGTGATATGAAAACATACTCATATAATATATTGAACCCCTGTCATAATCAAACTATGTAATACAAGTACTTAAGTTGTTCAAAGAAAGTTAAAATCCAAAGAAGATCAATAAATCTCCGATCAGTATCATCAAGAAACAATGAGCACTCCTAACATTATCCAAGCAAAGCTCTGCCAAAAATATTTCCAAAGATTCCATAGATGACCATGAAGCTTTCTTTAGCTATGTCATAAATATCAATGTAAACTCATATATGTTCTGAGTTAGTGCAAAGTGTAAATTAATACATGTATATGACTGACATTGCCAACATCTTGTCAGACAGGTTCATACATATGTAACCCCCCTCTCACTGACAAAAGGGCCCATTACCATACCTGGAGATTGTGAAAACCCAGAAATCACATATACAATGGCTAAACAGCTCTATCCAAACCTAAAAACACGGCGTCTATGGGATGACATGGTGTCCCTGGCTGTGTCATATGTGAACTCCAAAACAAACAGACTCTGCACCTGAACAGTCTGTTGAGACTCACCCTCTGTACAGGATATGAAACTGTGGAATGGGTTACAGCAACGTTTGGCACACTCCACAAGTGTTGGTGCACAACAGACCATGGGAACTATTGTCTTATAAGCCTAATAAGCCTGATCTGCAACGCCATGGAGTCCATCATTATGGAACTCATAAACAGAGCTATTGGGATCCTACAAACACCGAACACTACCCATTTTGGTTTGGTCAGGGGCAGATCATGGTCCCTAAACTTGCTAGACTGTTTTCAAGGCAGTTACCCAGGACATGCATCAATGAAATGAGCTCCACACAGTCTACATAGACCTTGAAAAGCCCTTTTCCAACATCCCACACACGTCGTATCCACAAAATCAACAACCTGTGCATAAACATGTATGTCATCTGATGGATTGCCAACTGGGGCACAGATAGATCCCACAAGGTAAAAATTGTGGTCTCCCTGTTGGACTGTAAGCTGGTAACAACTGCTGTCCCCCATGGCTCAGTCCTGGGACCCCTCCTTTCTGGTGTATACATTTCAGAAGTACACAAGGGCTATGGTTAGCAAAGTTTGTGGATGACTGCAAAAAGGTTGTCATAACCGATGTTTGGGACAACAGAGACATCCTTAAAAAGGGTCTCAGTCATTCAGATGTGGTGTCAAAATTATGGCCTCGAGCTACAGTCATACAAATACCACATAGGTGCCAACACCCTAAATATGGAGGTAATAATAAAGGATCTATGGACACATGTGGATAGTCATCTCTACTTCCAGAAACACATTCACAAAGTGGTTAGAAAATCATGTCATGTGTTCCCACAAATTGCCAAGGTCTTTGCATGTAGGTCAAAGGAGGTTCCCTCTACTCATCAGTCATCAGACCCATCAGAGAGTACCACAACACACTTGCGATGTATCTGACTAGGCACCTTCAGCAGCTGGAAAGACCACTGAAGTACCTCAACAAGAGGATTACTGGCCAAAAACAGTTGCCCCATTCAACAAGACTGAAGTAACTCAATCTGTACTCTGTTGCATACCGTCTACTCTGGCAATCTCTGCCCAACATACAGGTCCATGTCCAATGCAGAACTGATGTACATGCTCTATCTGAAGTAAACCCAAGCTTACTGTGCCACATGCTCTAGGGATATAATCATCACAACAATAAATAGAACATGTTGGAGGGATACATTACTAACTCACAGACTTCCCTTGCTTTGGAATAGGCTCCCAACCTACATTAAGCTGAGTCCCTCACTGACACTCTTCCAGAGGAGACTTGATGAGTGTATGTGAAACTGAACTTTCACACCATGGATCACTTCATCAGCTTTACTACACAGAGGCATAGGGAACTAACCCCAGGTGTGGCGATAGCTGCACACTCTGGCCATACTAATATATGCCTTCAGGAAGATAGCCTATTACCTATCTATGTACCTATATATGTAGGGGGAACACAGTATAATAAGCCAAAGATGGATGGGCAGAGATGTGTGTAAGAGGGTGACCATGACAAGGAGCCATCCAGGACTGTCCCACCCAGCACACATCCCAATGGCACAAAATACATGAGGTGCACATCTCTCCCACTGTACATAACAGCCACCAGTATCTGTAAGTATTACAGTCTATGTGGTGCATGTGCCTGCTGTACAACATGACTGTACAATGAAGTACACATCTACTATCTGTAGACATGTACCTGTCACATAGGTTCATAGGTATGTAGTAGACTATTTTCATGAAGGCATGTATTAGCCTAGGCAAGTTGTGCAGCTTTCACCACCTCATTGGTTAGTCTCCTAAGCCCTAGTTCTAATAATTAGTACCCTAAGCCCCTATCTAGTGGGGCTGCTGATGTGATCCCTGGTGTGAATTGTCTGTTTCCCATCCAGTCATCAAGGTTCCTATGGAAGAGTGTCAGCAAGGGGCTCTGTCTTATGTACATTGGGACTCTGTTCCACAGTAAGGCAAGTCTCTGGGATGGTACTCTATTTCACCAGCATGTTGTATTCATTGTTGTGATGAGGTTCATATCCCTGGAGTGTGTAGTATGACTCAGTTTTGTTTTCCTTAGATGGAGCATGTTCAACACTTATGTGTTGGACATGGCTCTGTATGTTAGGCAGAGTTTGCCTCTGAGCAGGCGGTTAGCAACAGAGAACAGATTCAGTTTTTCCAGTTGTGTTGCATAACACAACTGTTTGAGGCCAGTAATGCTCTTGGTGAGGTACCTCTGTGGTCTCTCCAGCTGCTGGATATGCCTAGTCGAGTACATCCAAAATGGTGCATTGTACTCAATGATGGGTCTGATGTCTTAAGAGTAGAGAGCCACCACTACCTCTTTTGATCTTGATGCAAACCCTTTGTTAATTAGGTGGGCCACATAGGATTTCCTAACCACTTTGGCAACATGGTTGTCAAATGAAAGATGACTATCTACTTGTGTCCCCAAATTCCTTATTACCTCGTCAGTTTTTAGGGGGTAACACCTATGTGGTAGTTTGTGGGTACTTCGTTTTTCCCAAAGGGGATTACTATGCATTCATTCACATTGAGCTTGAGGCCATGATTCTGACGCCACACATCTGTCTTATAGAGTCCCTTCTGGAGAATATTTGTGTCATCCGGGGAATCTTTTATGGCACACACTTTACAGTTCCCAGCAACCACAACCCTCTTGTGTTGGCATGTACTTGAGAAGTATATACCAAACAGGAGGGGCCTCAGAACTGAACCCTGGGGGACACCAGTTGTTACCGGTTTAGAGTCTGACATGTAGCCAGCAACTCTTAATTTGTGGGATCTATCTGTGAGCCAGTTTGCAATCCATCTTGTGATGTAAGGATTTATGCCCAGATTGGTGAGTTCATCTATGATACCTGACTGGGGAATGGTGTCAAAGGCCTTAGCGAGGTATAGGTAGGCTGTGTGAAGCTCCTTTCAATCATCTGTAGCCTGGGTAACTGTCTCAAAGAAATCCACCCAGTTCAGGAGGCATGATCTGCCTTTGACGAAGCCAAACTGGGTGTGCTCCACTGTGTGATGGTTCCCAATGTCTTTATTGAGTTCCATTATGATTGGCTCCATTGCCTTGCAGATCAGACTCGTCAGGCTCATAGAGCAGGAATGCCAAGGGTCTGTTGTGGTCCCACCCCTGTGGAGTGGGAAGAACATTGCTGTGCAACATTCTATGGGTACATATCCTGTAGAGAGGAATGTAGAGAGAGGTGTAGGTATCCTTGATGAATATGGATACATCCCCACCCTATGTGCTATGATCCAGGTTCTGATGCTGGAAGGTATGGAATGAGTAGTATCCTGGTAGTGCTGGTGTGCTCTCTGTAGCCTTGAACTAGGTTTCTGTTACTGCACAGATGTCAATATTCTCCATACTGAGAAGTGCCTCGAGTGTGTGCATTTGGAGGCTGAGACTTCTGGCATTGAGTAGCATTTAGCTCACTTTGTGGTTATTTGTGTTGGTTACGGGGGTTGGTTTATCCTTTGAGCCTTGCCTAAAAAAGGTAATATGGGGACAGCAAGAGCCTTGGCCAGTATTCAGAAGCATAGGGGTGACAGGTGCAAACCATCTCTTGCGAAGCAACGAGGCTTGTCTATTATGTCATCCAGGCAGACAGAGACTGGATCCCCTTTGAATGACACCAGAAGCTCAGCCAATTGTTGAAGTTTATCATCTTTCTGTTATATTGCAGTATCATGTAGGTGAAGGTAAGATGCTACTCAAGGTCAGGGTCATACCAGCCTGGGCTACATGATCATAGAGCTACTATATATCTCTTCTCATGTTGTCCTGGGAGGTATGTCTCAGATCATTCACACTGACATGTACAAAGACCGCGTCGTATATGTACCTGTTCTGGAGTGATGTAAGTGCTTGTGTTATGTGGCGGATCATAGCACCTGACAGACAACTGACAGTAACCTTCCCCTTATCCAGCCTAGTGAGTGGAACATCTGTTTGCCTGACTATGGAGTCACCTATTACTAGTGTGTTGGGTATGTTGTTTTGCCTTAGGGCCTATTGTGATGCACACTGCTTTGGTGTATTATGTGTTTTCTGGCGTGTGCTGGGAGGTGCATGTTGCTTGCTTGTCTGCTTAGGAGGACACTCTCTCTTTTTCAGATTAATATTTGTATTCTCCAAGTATGTTAATGTGTATTTATGTGTATGTTTTGCTGGTGCTTATATTGTAGGTCTATGTGAGACTATTGGTGTTGTGCTTGTATGACCCTACTCCTCGACTGTATTTTCCAGTATTGGGTTGACAGAGCTTAGCCTCCAGTTGGACCCTGTGTGTGCCAGCACGTGGTGCATCAACCTATATATGATATGGTTATGGCCTATGCATACAATACACTCACAATACACCTAGTATGATAAGCCTGCTGAGGTAAGTGAATGTGAAAAAAACCTTTGGGTAAAATGTCAGCGAGTAATGTCTGTATTGCATCCTGTAACTCCATATTGCTTGCTGAAGTGTAAAAATGTACTTAGTTTGGATTAAGAATCCCGCATTTGCCAACTGTGTATGTGTGTGTCTGTCACTCGGTGGGGAGAGGGCAACCTTTTTGGAGACTACTCACATCCCTTACAAGTGATATACTCATCTTTGTCAAGTCTGATGATGTCACCATCCTACAAATATACCTGTGGGAAGGTGAAATCCCAGTAATGTGTATAGCGCGTCGTGTCAATGCGTACTGCTGTATCATAATGTAGTTAGGTAGGAGTTTGAATCCTGCACTTACCAACTGTGTGTGTGTGTGTGTGTCTGTCTATCCCTGGGGAGAGAGCAACCTTTTTGGAGACTACTCACACCCCTTAAAAGTGATATACTCATCTTTGTCAAGTCTGATGATGTCACCATCCTACAAATATACCTGTGGGAAGGTGAAATCCCAGTAATGTGTATAGCGCGTTGTGTGAATGCGTACTGCTGTAGTATCATAATGTAGTTAGGAGTTTGAATCCCGCACTTGCTAACTGTGTGTGTTCCAGTTGTGTCCAGGTGTGTGTGTGTGTGTGTGTGTGACACAGTTTTGTTGGGTCCAGCTTCGGTACCAACAACCACTTTGGCACTGATCCCTGTGTCAGTGCAGACCATGACCTCGACACTAATGACTTCTTCGGTGCAGACACCCGTAGTCCAGTCTCTCTTGACATCATTGTTCTCGGTGCGGACTGATGAGATGGGCACCAAAATTGTCTCTTCTGTGGACAGGCCTGTTTCTCCCTCAGTCTCTGTGAGGTCCACTAGAAGCCTTTCCGAACATGGTGTTGCGTCTTGTGGATCAGGTGCTCTTGGCCAGAGGTATCCCACACCCCAGGAACTATCCTTCCTTGGGAGGTGATCACCCGTCTCCAAAGACCCCTTCTTATTCTCCTACTTCATTGCTTTTGAAGTCCATGGATATAGCGCAGTCTTTCCCTTCTGCGGTTCCCTTTATGGATCTCACTAAGGAATTGCAGTTGCCTTCATGGCAGGAAAGCTTTGCTACGCCCCAGGATGTCAGTTGTGACATGCATAGCTTTCTGCTCCACAGCCATCCAGGGACTCCGGGCCGGCAGGCTTAGCCACTTTGGGGAGGGGTGACCCCTGTCCTAGACATTCACTCCTCTTCAGGTGGACCAGCCTTCCAACTGATGGGGAAGGCCTTTGCTGCTGCTGGCAATACTGGACTGTCTATCCCTCTGCCCTCCTCTGGTACATTGGTTTCACAAGTCGTACCGAGCGGACACCGGGTGCAAGAACCTCGAGACATATTCCCACAGGAAACTCTTTTTCCGCTGTCTTCCCCAGCTTCTCCCACTGAGGAAGTCCACTGGAAACGTTTGTGTAAGAGGAAGCACATGGACTCTACAGAGGAGACCCTCACTGAAGACACAGATTTTGATGAGGGGGAAGGATCCCCTTGGTCACCCTCTGAGGTATCCTTTGGTGATATCCTCGAAATCCTGAAACAGAGAGGTGACTGGCAGTCCTCTAATCTGACCTCTGAGGAATCTGTGTTCCTGCAGGCCTTTTGCACCCAGCCCCCTACCTTCTGGGTTACTCCACCTGCCAATGAACTTGTCCGGCTTATCGTGCAGCATGCTTGGAAGGCTCCTGACACCGTCAAAGCTATTCCCCGGAGGCCAGATAAGATTTTGTCCCCTCCTGCTACGGATCCCCATTGGTCAAAAGGTTTTCCTGTGGATGCTTTGCTGGTGGTGGCCGTAACAAAAAAGGATCTGGCAGAAGAAGAAAGCCAGACTGTCCGTCCGCCTAACAAAGAGTCTCGGGCCCTGGACAGGATAGGGAAGCGCACCTTTGCATCAGCGACCTTTACTATCAGGTCCCTGAATTATATAGCACACTTTACCAGGCTTCAACGGGATCTGATTTCTGAGCTCTCTGAAACCTTGGCTGGGGCCGTGTCTGATGAGGTCCGTGACAAAGTGGCCTGTCAGCTGGCCACCATTGAGTCAGTATCTAACTCCTCTTTGCAGCTGATATCTCATGCATCAGAAGGAGCAGCTAGAGCAGCAGGTTCAGCTGCGGTCTTGAGGCGACAAGCCTGGATGCGCTTGTGCAATTCCGTGGAACCCTTTAAGGCTTCCTTTCTTAACACTCCGATTGAGGCCTCCTCGTTGTTTGGACCCAAAGTTGAAAGCACACTGGCCAGATGTGAACAGGACGGTAAGACCCTTTCTGTCGTAGGTGTCCGCTATTCTTCCCCTCAACGTGCTTTCTTCCGAAACCAAAAGAGTGGGAAGATATGGTTCAGGAAATCTCAGGGTCCTTTCCGTGACACACAGGCCGAGTTCTCCTCTAGAGGCAGAGGGGGAAACTCACAGGAAAGACGCTCGGGGCAGAGGAGGTCTGTGTAACCAGGGTTCCAGAGATTCCTTCCTTGGCCAATCCTACCAGCGCTCCTGAAGAGCAGCCCAACTCCTTTCCTCTGGCGGTAGTTGGGGGACGTTTCTCCTTGTACCCTTCTGCCTGGCTAACCATCACCACCGATTCTTGGATACAAAGGATTATAACCAGAGGGTATCATATCCCCTTCGATCTTTGTCCTGTCCCTTCAAAAACCTTCCCGACGTTCCACCCAGTAAAAGGGAAGAAGCAGCACTAGAGACAGAAATGCTGCTAAGAAAGAGTCATCCATATAGTCCCTCCAGACCAGATAGGATCCGGATTCTACTCAAGACTATTTTTGCTGCCAAAGAAAACCAGGGACTGGAGACCAATTATGGATCTCAGTGTATTGAACAAGTTTGTGAGAGTACAAAAATTCCGGATGGTCACAATACAGTCTATCCTCCCACTTGTGGAAAAAGACGATTGGATGTGCTCGATAGATCTTCAAGATGCGTACTACTACATAAAACTGGACAGGCCATCAAGAAGATTTCTGCGCTTCCGTGCGGGAGCCAGTCGCTACCAATTCAAAGTACTGCCCTTCGGACTCTCTACAGCCCCCAGAGTGTTCACAAAGTGCATGGCAGTTGTCACAGCTCACTTGCGACTTCAAGGATTCCAGGTGTTTCTATACCTAGACGACTGGCTCATTTCCGCCCCCACCAGACATCTACTGGAAGAAGCCCTGGCATACTCTCTCCTCACTGCACAAAGGCTAATCATAACCATAAACTGGCAAAAATCCAATCTCACCCCATCTCATTCGACAGAATTCATAGGGGTTATCTTGGACATGAAGAACTGCAGAGCTGCTATTCCAGAGCACAGAATTTTAAGGATAAAGCAACAACTGATTCCAATCCTTTCAAGGGAGAAATCCATGGCTCACTCGGTTCTACAGCTGTTGGGTTCCATGAAAGCCTCCATCACCATTGTCCCCTGGCCAGGTTTCACATGAGGCTTCTACAATGGTTACTGCTCACCCAATGGTATCCCTTTCAGCATCCTCTTTCAGCCATGATTCAAGTAACCCACAGGTGCAAACAGGATTTAAATTGGTGGATGACACACAATCTGTCACAATGTTCTCGCCCCTTCTACCCCCAACAACCCAAGGCCACAGTGACCACGGATGCCTCCGTGATGGGGTGGGGAGGCTATGTCAGGGACAGACAGTCCAAGGCACTTGGTCTGAACTGGAGGCCCATCTGCATATAAATGTTCTAGAGCTGAGGGTGGTGCTTCCAGCATTGCAAGCATTCCATCCCCTGCTGCCATCTAGGACAACTGAGATTCAATCAGACAACATGGCAGTGGTCTGGTACATCAACAAGCAAGGTGAAACCAAATCTTACCCCCTTTGTTGAGAGGCCATGAGGATATTGCAATGGGTGATGGCTACCAACCGTTTTCTTCTAGCGACGCACATTCCTGGGAGTTCCAACGTGATAGCAGACAGACCCAGCAGGTGCATTCTCCAACCTCACGAGTGGTCCCTGAATCCCTTGATAGTGGTGGAGATCTTCCACCGCTGGGGCCATCCTTGCTGCGACCTCTTTGCATCCCCGACCAACTACAAATGCAGCAACTACTTCACACTGATTCCCCCTCCGGGACAGTCACCCAGGGACACTCTAGTCCACGATTGGCCCTCGGGTCTTCTTTACGCATTCCCACCCTTTCCCCTCATTCCCCAGTTTCTGAAGAAAGCCCGCCAGTTGAAGAGCAAGGTGATCCTCATAGCATCATATTGGCCTCGACAGATTTGGTTCCCCTTTCTTTGGCCTCACCTACTAGATCGACCATGGATTCTCCATCCAACCCCGGAGTTGATCTCACATCCACAGAACCTGATCCATCCCAACTTGAACAGCCTGAAGCTCACGGCTTGGCTACTCCAATTCCCTTGATTGCCAGGCAGAATGATCTTTTTTACCAGTATGTGACATTCTCATTGCATCTCATAAGTCTTCCACTAGAATTACTTATCTGAGCAAGTGGAAAAGATTTACCTGTTGGCTGAAAGATAAACAAGTAGATCCCTTCTCAGCACCAGTGTCGATAATACTAGACTATCTGGCCGACCTTTTTCAATCAGGTCTATCTAAGAGATTGCAGCCAAATGAACTCTAATGGTAGAGGCCCTACCATTAGAGTTCATTTGGCTGCAATCTCTAATTTTCATGAGGGTGTCCAAGATTCCTCTCTTATGTCCCACAAATTGTGCAAGACCTTCATAAAAGGTGCGAATCATCTGAAGCCACCTTTTAGGGAACCTATTCAGCCATGGGATTTATCATTAGTTCTACAAGCTCTGACAATGGCACCTTTCGAACCAGCCTCTTCTTGCGACCTCAAGCATTTGTCATGGAAAACCTTGTTTCTGGTCACCATTACTTCTGCCAGACGTATTTCTGAGCTTCAAGATTTATGTATCAAGAGTCCATACTTGATTTTTCATAGAGACAGAGTGTCTCTGAGAACTAATCCATCATTTCTGCAAGAAGTGATCTCTGAAATGTCCATTAATCAAACCATTGAACTGCCAGTTTTCTTTCCCAATCATTCAAACAGAGGAGAGTATTGCCTAAATACCCTAGATATCCACAGGCAAATCCATTTTTACTTAAACAGGACTAGGTCCTTTCGAAAATCTGACCAGTTATTTTTGGCCTTTTCTGGACCTACATTAGGATCTGCTGTTGCTAAGGTCACATTAACTAGATGGTTGAAGGACTGTGTAACCTACATCTATACACGACGCAATATCTCATTGCCTATTACCATGAAAGCTCATTCAACAAGGTTGGTGGCAACTTCTGCTGCCTTCCATGCCAGAGCTTCTTTACATGACATCTGTGCACCTGCAACTTGGGCCATGCCTCATACCTTCATCAGTCATTACAAATTGGATTTGGCCTCCAGGGGAAGAGCATCTTTCGGTTCTATGGTGCTCAGGAATGTCCTTCCATGAGAGCCTCCCAGGAATAGAGGTAGCTGGGGGACTCTCTCCCATGTGTAAGGAATGAACGAGGATTAACAATGTCAGATAAAGAAGTTATGTCTTACCATAACGTTCCATCTGTATTGTTGATCCTCGTTCAGTCATTACGACCCCCCCCCCTTCCCCCTCCTGTGGTTTCTAGTGGATCTCATCATCCCGCTCTCTTAGGTTGTTTGACCAGAGGTAGCCTCTACCTTCTTTGACTTGCAAACTCAATCTGAGGTAACAGGGAGAGGGGGGATTGTGGGTAAGAGTTTAGCTCGAGAGTTTGAAGCTGACTCGAGCTTGGAATACGGCTGACTCGGTTCCGAGGACGGAACTGATACCCATGCGTAATGACTGAACGAGGATCAACAATACAGATGGAACGTTATGGTAAGACATAACTTCTTTTTCCTGCTAGAATGGCTGCTTCTCTTATCACAGTCATGTAATGTAATCCCACAACAACTGTTGGTCAACATCCACAGAACAAGTTGTGTGGTATGGTATTCCCAATTTTCCATTACATTCACTCATTCTGATGCATGATATAATTATTTAAGCACCAACTTAATGTAAATATACAGTGGCTTAGTGGTACTTCATGTTGTGTAGTGTGTGCAAGGTCCGGGGTTCGAGACTTACAGAGGTGTTTTATTTTGTTCCTGAGCAGAACAAGGGCCCTCACATACAGAGTGACTAAGGCACTTTTAAGCAGTTGTGAGTAGGTTTGAGTGGGTTTGCACAATGCCTCGCATAGCTTAGCCAAGCACAAACAAGTGCAAACCCGCTCACTACTGCTTAATAGTGCTTACTCCCGCTCACCCCCGCACTAATTTCTTTGAAAGAAAAGAACAATGGGGAGCTAGGAAAGTGGTGAAAAAGGGGCACAAAGAGGGAAGGACAGTATGGAAAATAGCTTGGGATGTGCAGGACGGGTGTAGAGAAGGTCCATAGCTGCCCGTTTCTTCAACAGCAACAGCTGTGCATATGCAATAAATTTGGAGGTAGATATGAACCCTTCAACCCCTGAGAGAGGGGAGAGGACAACAAAGTATGTTGTAATGCCAATTAAACAACATTTCATGTGTCCAGTGGACATGTGTGCAAAATGGGCAGCTATGTATGGGGCGTAATTTTTTTCTTGGGAACAGATTGCACTTTTTTTTTTTTTTTTTTTCAGGTGAGAGTGGAATGTGGGGTAGGGGAAGTAGGTATATTTGGGGAGGTAGGTTGGGGAGGTAAACAGACAAGACAAACAAGATGCATACAGGGGTGGTATATGACACATGTGGTGGGTGAACACCTTTGACGGGGAGGGATGTTTGGAAATCGCAAGCCCATGAGCCCCCAGATGGAAACAGTGGGACTGAGGTCCCCACCCATGGGCAGTCACCACTGCACCTTCACGGCCCAGAAGGTGGCTGTGCTGGTGGCAGTGTAGGAGGGGCAGGCTGACCCGTGAGTTGCGCCACTCGGGCCTCAAGCTGGCGTAGAGGTTCTGCAACAGAACATTCAGTCTCTCTATGCATCACAGCCCGGACCTTACGAAGGGTGATAGCTGCCTCTCCACCCACGCTTGCACAGGGGGCCGAGCCCCATCCCCTGCAGCGCTTCCACCCGAAGGTGGCACAGGGCCAACCGAGGAGGAGGTCACAGGCTGGGCACCAGATCTGCTGGTGCCAGGTGCCATGTCCAGCTGAGGTGGGACCAGTGGGTCCGCTGGGACGGGCCTTCCCATATGAACTATGTTTTGGAGAGTTTAATAAAGATATGGGTTAATAACAGTCAACAGCATTCCCAATTAGTTATAACAGCATGCAGAAGTATTCCCATTAATCCAACACTCCAGATTTTCAACAGTTGAAAAGCAAGCATAAACACATGCATATATAGAACAATAGTGGACATTACAACAGCATGCAGGTTTAATTGATGGCAACAGGCCACCAGTATTGTGGTATTTTAACAGGGCACATACACAGAAATAAATGCAAATATTTATAAACCAATAGGACATATGTCCCAACAAATGTTTTGAGATTAGACATACCGATTGAGGTGTAGAATTGCATTTTTTATGCACATACAGTAGGGTGGAAAAAGATAGCTCAATTAACAACTTATATATCCTTCTAGTTTTCACTACATTCCTATTAACTGCAGTTATATGTCCCTTACATGCATTATTACACTACCCAGTGTCCTTATATTGTGCAAATGGATTTTGCTAGATCATTATATACACGAGCTGTATCTTACATACAAACTGTCCAAGATGCAGATGTTACTGCAACATATTTTGAGAATTGCTCACACACACTACTGCTAAGATGGTACACTGACAGCTCTACTTTCATATAATTATCTAGATATGTTCAGGTGAAAGTATCAGTTATATGTTAACAGCTCCCTACATTTCTGGCAGCACACTGACATTTCTGGGGAACACAATACCAAGCTACTCATGTGCCAGATTAATCTGTACATGCTGGGCATGAACCAACAGTTGAGGGCTGTAAATATGCATAAAAGCTGCTGGCACTCTCTTCATCCACATTATATGAGCCTACCCAAGTGTGGGTTGACACTGCTTAATACAACACTACTATTTGTAGAATGCAACAGTACAACAATATATCAAAGAAAATGACACAGAAGCACTCCAGGAATTATACATTTATTAAAGGATTATTACACCTTTATTTATTGGGTTAAAACACTTTTTGAAGGCTCTCTCATTTATTTTATATAACAGTACATGCAGAATAATTACTAACCTGCCTCATGATGCAGCCTTTGCAGCCTATCTTCATGGGCTTTTGCACATTCATAGCCCGGTCACCTGCAGCTGTGAAGTAAATGCAGTGATATTGAGACACACCTATCCATAGTATAGACAAGCATGGCAATTCTTAACTACTTAATACAATGGCTACTTACTCAGTACTGGAGCATTAGGCATCCTACGGGATTCCTGGATCCACCGGTTCAGTTCATCCCCCCATGCCGCTTCAGGTCAGAATAATGGTGCCTGACCTGCTCACCAGTTCGAAGAACACCAGTGGCACTGGTGAGATCATGGGCAAGACTGTTCCAGGCCTCTGTTTTATGTTGGGTATCCTGGTACTGGCCCTGCAGGAGTCTTTGTTCATATTTGTGGACGAGAAGCCAAACCATAATTTTGGACTCCTGGATGCCCCAGTGTTGCGCTCTAAGCCGAGTGCCCTCACCTACACCAGCCATGCTGACTGCAGAAGGAAGCTACAACCAGTTATAGCAAGTATTCCCGCCTGTGGAGATTAAATATGCCTCATTTCCCACACTTATTTGTGATTGGCCAGTTTTGAAAAAGCTCAGCTGTGGGCACGCCTGCTTAGCTGATGTTGGCAATGTTTAAAATCACTTTGATAGACATGTCTCTGTTGAAAGTGCATGTTTGTGAAATGCTGTCATGGCTTAGTGGTTACGTACTGTGACTATAGTGCACAGTATCCTGAGTTTGAGCCCTGTCACTGCTTTTTATTTTCCTGCTGGGCAGAACTGACTGGTTAAGGAACAGTAAAGCAGGTGTGAGCATGTTTACCCTACTTTGCCTGACGTTGTGCTGCTTAGCGCGGAGTTGCACAAAGGTAATCCACAGTAATTTACAGTGAACCTGTAAACTAAGTAAAGTACCAAACTGCCAGAGCCACGGATGTCAGGAGCAAAGTTTTTAATGTACAAATAAAGACAGAAATAAATCCCAACATTTATTTCTGTCTTTATTTGTACATTAAAAACTTTGCTCCTGACATCCGTGGCTCTGGCAGTTTGGTACTTTACTTAGTTTATTGTTTTTTTTGGTACCAAAATTCGTTTTGTATTACAGTGAACCTGTGTTACTCCTCCTTGGCATTGCGCAGCTACTCGCTAATGTATTTAAATATGCTCAGTACTGGTAACGTGGTTAGCAGTGCTTTATATTGCTTAAAATAAGGTACTCATGCCTCAGAATGCATAAACATTTCACCTTCATATATATAATTCATGCACTACTAAATTTAACATTTCAATGCTTTTTGCAAAACTTATACATAAAAAAAATTCAGGAAATGTTTTTGTATAAGGATTTCCCACAGAAAATGGAACATGCAGTAGTG